>NC_060174.1:110768317-110825817 GCF_021184085.1 Oncorhynchus gorbuscha | reverse complement strand
ACCAGACCATCCCCTGGCACAGTGTTATATTAACCAGACCATCCCCTGGTACAGTGTTATATTAACCAGACCATCCCCTGGTACAGTGTTATATTAACCAGACCATCCCCTGGCACAGTGCTATATTAACCAGACCATCCCCTGGCACAGTGTTATATTAACCAGACCATCCCCTGGTACAGTGCTATATTAACCAGACCATCCCCTGGTACAGTGCTATATTAACCAGACCATCCCCTGGTACAGTGCTAGATTAACCAGACCATCCCCTGGTACAGTGCTATATTAACCAGACCATCCCCTGGCACAGTGCTATATTAACCAGACCATCCCCTGGCATGGCACAGTGCTATATTAACCAGACCATCCCCTGGCACAGTGCTATATTAACCAGACCATCCCCTGGCACAGTGCTATATTAACCAGACCATCCCCTGGTACAGTGCTATATTAACCAGACCCTCCCCTGTCACAGTGCTATATTAACCAGACCATCCCCTGGCATGGTGCTATATTAACCAGACCATCCCCTGGCACAGTGCTATATTAACCAGACCATCCCCTGGCATGGTGCTATAATAACCAGACCATCCCGACAGAAACTTTCAACCGGTTTTCCCCATTAAGCAGCGAGTCTGAGTCTGAGGCCGAGTCTTCTCTGGTCTCTACTCCTCCCGTTACGGGGTCTGAGACACCGAAGCCTCCCACCATTGGCTCTGACAAATTGAAAACTCTAGTCAGTGGTGACTCCATTACCCGCTGTATTAGACTTAAAACGAATCATCCAGCGATCATACACTGTTTACCAGGGGGCAGGGCTACCGACGTTAAGGCTAATCTGAAGATGGTGCTGGCTAAAGCTAAAACTGGCGAGTGTAGAGAGTATAGAGATATTGTTATCCACGTCGGCACCAACGATGTTAGGATGAAACAGTCAGAGATCACCAAGTGCAACATAGCTTCAGTGAGTAAATCAGCTAGAAATATGTGTCGGCATCGAGTAATTGTCTCTGGCCCCTTCCCAGTTATGGGACTCAATCGCTGGTTGAAAACTGTTTTCTGCCCCTCCCAAAAGATAGAATTTGTAGATAATTGGCCCTCTTTCTGGGACTCACCCACAAACAGGACCAAGCCTAGCCTGTTGAGGAGTGACGGACTCCATCCTAGCTGGAGGGGTAATCTCATTTCATCTACCAACATAGACAGGGCTCGAACTCCTCTAGCTCCACAATTAAATAGGGTGCAGGCCACCCTGCTGGCTTAGTGGAGTCTGCCCTAGCACAGTCAGTATAGTCAGCTCAGCTATACCCATTGAGACCGTGTCTGTGCCTTGACCTAGGTTGGGCAAAACTAAACATGGTGATATTAGCCTTAGCAATCTCACTAGGATAAAGACCTCCTCCATTCCTGCCATTATTGAAAGAGATCATGATATCTCACATCTCAAAATAGGGCTCCTTAATGTTAGATCCCGTACTTCAAAGACAATTATAGTCATTTAACTAATCACTGATCAGAATCTTGATGTGATTGGCCTGACTGAAACATGGCTTAAGCCTGATGAATTTACTATCTTAAATGAGGCCTCACCTCCTGGTTACACTAGTGACCATATCCCCGTGCATCCCACAAAGTCGGAGGTGTTGCTAACTTTTACGATTTACAAATTACAATTTACAAAAAAATATATGTTTTCGTCTTTTGAGCTTCTAGTCATGAAATCTATGCAGCCTACTTAATCACTTTTTATAGCTACTGTTTACAGGCCTCCTGGGCCACGTACAGGGTTCCTCACTGAGTTCCCTGAATTCCTATCGGACCTTGTAGTCATAGCAGATAATATTCACATTTGTGGTGAATTTAATATTCACATGGAAAAGTCCACAGACCCACTCCAAAAGGCTTTCGGAGCCATCATCGACTCAGTGTTTTTTTTTTAAACATGTCTCTGTGGGTTTTGTCCAACATGGACCTACTCACTGTCACAGTCATACTCTGGACCTAGTTTTGTCCCATGGAATAAATGTTGTGGATCTTAATGTTTTTCCTCATAATCCTGGACTATCGGACCACCATTTTATTACATTTGCAACAAATAATCTGCTCAGACCCCATCCAAGGATCATCAAAAGCCGTGCTATAAATTCTCAGACAACACAAAGACACCTTGATGCCCTTTCAGACTCCCTCCACCTACCCAAGGACGTCAGAGTACCAGTTAACCACCTAACTGAGGAACTCAATTTAACCTTGCGCAATACCCTAGATGCAGTCGCACCCCTAAAAACTAAAAACAGTTGTCAAATGAAACTAGCAACTGGTCTACAGAAAATACCCGAGCTCTGGAGCAAGCTTCCAGAAAATTGGAACGGAAATGGCGCCACACCAAAATGGAAGTCTTCCGACTAGCTTGGAAAGACAGTACCGTGCAGTATTGAAGAGCCCTCACTGCTGCTCGATCATCCAATTTTTCCAAATAATTGAGGAAAATAAGAACAATCTGAAATGTATTTTTGATACTGTCACTAAGCTAACTAAAAAGCGAACTAAAAAGCAGCATTCCCCAAGTGAGGATGGCTTTCACTTTAGCAGTAATAAATTCATGAACTTCTTTGAGGAAAAGATCATGATCATTAGAAAGCAAATTACGGACTCCTCTTTAAATGTGCGTATTCCTTCAAAGCTCAGTTGTCCTGAGTCTACCCACCTCTGCCAAGACCTAGGATCAAGAGAGATACTCAAGTGTTTTGGTATTATATCTCTTGACACAATGATGAAAATAATATTGGCCTCTAAACCTTCAAGCTGCATACTGGACCATATTCCAACTAATCTACTGAAAGAGCTGCTTCCTGTGCTTGGACCTCCTATGTTGAACATAATAAACGGCTCTCTATCCACTGGATGTGTACCAAACTCACTAAAAGCGGCAGTAATAAAGCCTCTCTTGAAAAAGCCAAACCTTGACCCAGAAAATGTATTTTTTAAATCTATCGGCCTACATCAAATCTTCCATTCCTCTCCCAAAATATTTAAAAGCTGTTGCATGGCATTTCACTGCCTTCCTGAAGACAAACAACGTATATGGTTTTAGACCCCATCATAGCACTGAGACTGCACTTGTGGAGGTGGTAAATGACCTTTTAATGGCATCAGACCGACTCTATCAAATCAAATCAAATGTTATTTGTCACATACACATGGTTAGTAGATGTTAATGCGAGTGTAGCGAAATGCTTGTGCTTCTAGTTCCGACAATGCAGTAATAACCAACAAGTAATCTAGCTAACAATTCCAAAATTACTACCTTATACACACAAGTGTAAAGGGTTAAATAATATGTACATAAACATATAAGGGATAAAGAATATGTACATAAAGATATACACTCTTCATCTGTCCTCGTGCTCCTAGACCTTAGTGCTGCTTTTGATACCATCGATCTCCACATTCTTTTGGAGAGATTAGAAACCCAAATTGGTCTACACGGACAAGTTCTGGCCTGGTTTAGATCTTATCTGTCGGAAAGATATCAGTTTGTCTCTGTGAATAGTTTGTCCTCTGACAAATCAACTGTAAGTTTCGTTGTTCCTCAGTGCTCCGTTTAAGGACCACTATTGTTTTCACTATATATTTTACCTCTTGGTGAAGTCATTCGGAAACATCATGTTAACTTTCACTGCTATGTGGACGATTCACACCTGTACATTTCAATGAAACATGGTGAAGCCCCAAAATTGCCCTCGCTAGAAGCATGTGTTTCAGACATAAGGAAGTGGATGGCGGCAAATGTTTTACTTTTAAACTCGGACAAAACAGAGATGCTTGTTCTAGGTCCCAAGAAACAAAGAGATCTTCTGTTGAATCTGACAATTAATCTTGATGGTTGTACAGTCGTCTCAAATAAAACTGTGAAGGACCTCGGCGTTACTCTGGACCCTGATCTCTCTTTTGACAAACATATCAAGACTATTTCAAGGACAGCTTTTTTCCATCTTCGTAACATTTCAAAAAATCTTAAACTTTCTGTCCAAAAATGATCCAGAAAAGCTAATCCCTGATTTTGTCAATTCTAAATTAGATGTGCTTTTGTTACTTCTAGGTTAGACTACTGCAATGCTCTACTTTCCAGCTAAACGGATAAAGCACTAAATAAACTTCAGTTAGTGCAAAATATGGCTGCTAGAATCCTGACTAGAACCAAAAAAAATGATCGTATTACTCCAGTGGTAGCCACTTGCTTCCTGTTACCTAGGGCTGATTGCAAGATTGTACTGCTAACCTACAAAGCATTACACGGGCTTGCTCCTACCTACAGTGGTTGCTCCACTAAAAGTTTTGCGATTATGCTGCGGGACCTATAAGTAATTTGTGGTTTAGTACGGTACCCTGCATCACTACTTCACTGCTCCAGACCACCACAAGAGGGAGTTGGAGCACTGATTATGCTTTTGGATTCCAAGGCGCTACAGTTTATCTGTAGTACTGTAGTACTCCTGACCAGTCACGTTGTACTGTGCCTTTGTGGCAAAACGGTCTAAGACCCTGCGCCAAATGCCTTGCTACAGATGCAGGTTTGATACCCGTGCTGGGAGTTGGTTTTAATTTGGTTTTAACTTAGAATCCACCGATATCAGAAATAATATGTAATTATTGGCGGAGAGTCATGTCACAATGTTTGATATATTGGCAAAGGCAAAATCTCCCTCTAAAAACAGAAAAACATGTTTTTTAGTCTTTACAAATATTATTTTGGCCTGAATTCAGATTGCAATCGCTCACTTTCATTTTTGGGGGGGCAATATACCTTTACTATCACCTCTCTGTATTTTGATACTTTGAGGATGGGGGCTCCGTAGTGGATGGGGGCTCCGGGGTGGATGGGGGCTCCGTAGTGGATGGGGGCTCCGGGGTGGATGGGGGCTCCGGGGTGGATGGGGGCTCCGTGGTGGATGGGGGCTCCGTAGTGGATGGGGGCTCCGGGGTGGATGGGGGCTCCGGGGTGGATGGGGGCTCCGTAGTGGATGGGGGCTCCGGGGTGGATGGGGGCTCCGTAGTGGATGGGGGCTCCGGGGTGGATGGGGGCTCCGTAGTGGATGGGGGCTCCGTAGTGGATGGGGGCTCCGGGGTGGATGGGGGCTCCGGGGTGGATGGGGGCTCCGGGGTGGATGGGGGCTCCGGGGTGGATGGGGGCTCCGGGGTGGATGGGGGCTCCGGGGTGGATGGGGGCTCCCTCCCCAGTGGATGGGGCCTCCCTCCCCAGTGGATGGGGCCTACCTCCCCAGTGGATAGGGCCTCCCTCCCCAGTGGATGGGGCCTCCCTCCCCAATGGATGGGGCCTCCCTCCCCAATGGATGGGGCCTCCCTCCCCAATGGATGGGGCCTCCCCAGTGGATGGGACCTCCCCAGTGGATGGGACCTCCCCAGTGGATGGGGCCTCCCTCTTATTTACAAGGACAGCCTACTCTGTCACGCCCGGATCTGTTTCACCTGCCCTTGTGATTGTCTCCTCCCCCTCCAGGTGTTGCTTGTTTTCCCCAGTGTATTTATCCCTGTGTTTCCTGTCTCTCTGTGCCAGTTCGTCTTGTATGTTTAGTCAAATCAACCAGCGTGTTTTCCCCGGTTTTGACCACTGTTTGACTCTGGATTACTTTACTGCCTTCCCTGACCTTGAATCTGCCTGCCCTGACCTTGAATCTGCCTGCCCTGACCTTGAATCTGCCTGCCCTGACCTTGAATCTGCCTGCCCTGAATCTGCCTGCCCTGACTGTCATGCAGGTGAAAGAGGACCCAAAAGCGACTTGGCGAAAACAGAGTCTTTAATCCAGTAAAGTAAATACAATCAAAAAAACACAACTTTCACTCGAAATGACGAGGATAACTGGAGACTCGATCTTGAACAGCAGGTGAACAGCAGGTTGCCTCGGGAAGGCACTTGAACCAGACAGACTCAGACACCTGCTCACCACGCAGCATCTGAGGAAAACACGACACGACAGGGCGATACACAAACACAGCACGGTGAATTCTAGACAAGGAACCGACAGGGCAGAAACGAATAACAAGGAGAGAAATAGGGACTCTAATCAGGGAAAAGGATCGGGAACAGGTGTGGGAAGACTAAATGATTGATTAGGGGAATAGGAACAGCTGGGAGCAGGAACGGAACGATAGAGAGAAGAGAGAGTGAGAGAGGGAGGGGGAGAGAGAGGGATAGAAAGAGGGAAAGAACCTAATAAGACCAGCAGAGGGAAACGAATAGAAGGAAGCACAGGGACAAGACAAGATAATAAATGACAAAACATGACACTGACCTTGAATCTGCCTGCCCTGACCTTGAATCTGCCTGCCCTGAATCTGCCTGCCCTGAATCTGCCTGCCCTGACCTTGAATCTACCTGCCCTGACCTTGAATCTGCCCGCCCTGACCTTGAATCTGCCTGCCCTGACCTTGAATCTGCCTGCCCTGAATCTGCCTGCCCTGAATCTGCCTGCCCTGACCTTGAATCTGCCTGCCCTGAATCTGCCTGCCCTGAATCTGCCTGCCCTGACCTTGAATCTGCCCGCCCTGACCTTGAATTTGCCTGCCCTGACCCTGAATCTGCCCGCCCTGACCTTGAATCTACCTGCCCTGACCTTGAATCTGCCCGCCCTGACCTTGAATCTACCTGCCCTGACCCTGAATCTGCCTGCCCTGACCTTGAATCTGCCTGCCCTGAATCTACCTGCCCTGACCTTGAATCTGCCCGCCCTGACCTTGAATCTACCTGCCCTGACCCTGAATCTGCCTGCCCTGACCTTGAATCTGCCTGCCCTGAATCTGCCTGCCCTGAATCTGCCTGCCCTGACCTTGAATCTGCCTGCCCTGAATCTGCCTGCCCTGACCTTGAATCTGCCTGCCCTGACCTTGAATCTGCCTGCCCTGACCCTGAATCTGCCTGCCCTGACCCTGAATCTGCCTGCCCTGACCTTGAATCTGCCTGCCCTGACCCTGAATCTGCCTGCCCTGACCTTGAATCTGCCTGCCCTGACCCTGAATCTGCCTGCCCTGACCTTGAATCTGCCTGCCCTGAATCTGCCTGCCCTGAATCTGCCTGCCCTGAATCTGCCTGCCCTGACCTTGAATCTGCCTGCCCTGACCTTGAATCTGCCTGCCCTGACCTTGAATCTGCCTGCCCTGACCTTGAATCTGCCTGCCCTGACCCTGAATCTGCCTGCCCTGAATCTGCCTGCCCTGAATCTGCCTGCCCTGAATCTGCCTGCCCTGACCCTGAATCTGCCTGCCCTGACCCTGAATCTGCCTGCCCTGAATCTGCCTGCCCTGAATCTGAATCTGCCTGCCCTGAATCTGCCTGCCCTGAATCTGCCTGCCCTGAATCTGCCTGCCCTGACCTTGAATCTGCCTGCCCTGACCTTGAATCTGCCTGCCCTGACCTTGAATCTGCCTGCCCTGACCCTGAATCTGCCTGCCCTGAATCTGCCTGCCCTGAATCTGCCTGCCCTGAATCTGCCTGCCCTGAATCTGCCTGCCCTGACCCTGAATCTGCCTGCCCTGAATCTGCCTGCCCTGAATCTGCCTGCCCTGACCCTGAATCTGCCTGCCCTGAATCTGCCTGCCTTGAATCTGCCTGCCCTGACCTTGAATCTGCCTGCCCTGACCTTGAATCTGCCTGCCCTGACCTTGAATCTGCCTGCCCTGAATCTGCCTGCCCTGACCTTGAATCTGCCTGCCCTGACCTTGAATCTGCCTGCCCTGAATCTGCCTGCCCTGAATCTGCCTGCCCTGACCCTGAATCTGCCTGCCCTGAATCTGCCTGCCCTGAATCTGCCTGCCCTGAATCTGCCTGCCCTGACCTTGAATCTGCCTGCCCTGACCTTGAATCTGCCTGCCCTGACCTTGAATCTGCCTGCCCTGACCTTGAATCTGCCTGCCCTGACCTTGAATCTGCCTGCCCTGACCTTGAATTTGCCTGCCCTGACCTTGAATCTGCCTGCCCTGACCTTGAATCTGCCTGCCCTGACCTTGAATCTGCCTGCCCTGACCCTGAATCTGCCTGCCCTGAATCTGCCTGCCCTGAATCTGCCTGCCCTGAATCTGCCTGCCCTGAATCTGCCTGCCCTGACCCTGAATCTGCCCTCCCTGACCCTGAATCTGCCTGCCCTGAATCTGCCTGCCCTGAATCTGCCTGCCCTGAATCTGCCTGCCCTGAATCTGCCTGCCCTGAATCTGCCTGCCCTGACCTTGAATCTGCCTGCCCTGACCTTGAATCTGCCTGCCCTGACCTTGAATCTGCCTGCCCTGACCTTGAATCTGCCTGCCCTGACCTTGAATCTGCCCTCCCTGACCTTGAATCTGCCCTCCCTGACCTTGAATCTGCCCTCCCTGACCTTGAATCTGCCTGCCCTGACCCTGAATCTGCCTGCCCTGACCCTGAATCTGCCCTCCCTGACCTTGAATCTGCCCTCCCTGACCTTGAATCTGCCTGCCCTGACCCTGAATCTGCCCGCCCTGACCCTGAATCTGCCTTCCCTGACCCTGAATCTGCCCTCCCTGACCTTGAATCTGCCTGCCCTGAATCTGCCCTCCCTGACCTTGAATCTGCCCGCCCTGACCCTGAATCTGCCTTCCCTGACCCTGAATCTGCCCTCCCTGACCTTGAATCTGCCTGCCCTGAATCTGCCCTCCCTGACCTTGAATCTGCCTGCCCTGACCCTGAATCTGCCCTCCCTGACCTTGAATCTGCCTGCCCTGAATCTGCCCTCCCTGACCTTGAATCTACCTGCCCTGACCCTGAATCTGCCCGCCCTGACCTTGAATCTGCCTGCCCTGACCTTGAATCTGCCTGCCCTGACCTTGAATCTGCCTGCCCTGACCTTGAATCTGCCTGCCCTGACCTTGAATCTGCCCTCCCTGACCTTGAATCTGCCTGCCCTGAATCTGCCTGCCCTGAATCTGCCTGCCCTGACCTTGAATCTGCCTGCCCTGACCTTGAATCTGCCTGCCCTGACCTTGAATCTGCCTGCCCTGACCTTGAATCTGCCCTCCCTGACCTTGAATCTGCCTGCCCTGAATCTGCCTGCCCTGAATCTGCCTGCCCTGACCTTGAATCTGCCTGCCCTGACCTTGAATCTGCCTGCCTTGAATCTGCCTGCCCTGACCTTGAATCTGCCTGCCCTGAATCTGCCCGCCCTGACCCTGAATCTGCCCTCCCTGACCTTGAATCTGCCTGCCCTGACCCTGAATCTGCCCGCCCTGACCCTGAATCTGCCTGCCCTGAATCTGCCTGCCCTGACCTTGAATCTGCCTGCCCTGAATCTGCCTGCCCTGACCCTGAATCTGCCCGCCCTGACCCTGAATCTGCCTGCCCTGACCCTGAATCTGCCTGCCCTGACCTTGAATCTGCCTTCCCTGAATCTGCCCTCCCTGACCTTGAATCTGCCTGCCCTGACCCTGAATCTGCCCTCCCTGACCTTGAATCTGCCTGCCCTGAATCTGCCCTCCCTGACCTTGAATCTGCCCTCCCTGACCTTGAATCTGCCTGCCCTGAATCTGCCCTCCATGGAACCTGAATCTGCCTGCCCTGACCCTGAATCTGCCTGCCCTGACCCTGAATCTGCCCTCTCTGACCCTGAATCTGCCCTTCAGCACCTATTGGACTGAACTGGTTTTGACCTTTTTACACAAACATTCTCTTGCCTAACCCTTTTGGATGAATAAACATTACATTTACATTTACATTTAAGTCATTTAGCAGACGCTCTTATCCAGAGGGACTTACAAATTGGTGCATTCACCTATGACATCCAGTGGGACAGTCACTTAACAATAGTGCATCTAAAACTTAGGGGGTGGGGTGAGAGGGATTACTTAACCTATCCTAGGTATTCCTTAAAGAGGTGGGGTTTCAGGTGTCTCCGGAAGGTGGTGATTGACTCCGCTGTCCTGGCGTGTGGAGGGAGTTTGTTCCACCATTGGGGGGCCAGGGAGCGAACAGTTTTGACTGGGCCTCGGGAGCTCCTTCCTCAGTGGTAGGGAGGCGAGCAGGCCAGAGGTGGATGAACGCAGTGCCCTTGTTTGGGAACATCAGAGCCTGGAGGTACTGAGGTGCCGTTCCCCACACAGCTCCGTAGGCAAGCACCATGGTCTTGTAGCGGATGCGAGCTTCAACTGGAAGCCAGTGGAGAGAACGGAGGAGCGGGGTGACGTGAGAGAACTTGGGAAGGTTGAACACCAGACGGGCTGCGGCGTTCTGGATGAGTTGAAGGGGTTTAATGGCACAGGCAGGGAGCCCAGCCAACAGCGAGTTGCAGTAATCCAGACGGGAGATGACAAGTGCCTGGATTAGGACCTGCGCCGCTTCCTGTGTGAGGCAGGGTGTACTCTGCGGATGTTGTAGAGCATGAACCTACAGGAACGGTTCCTTGATGTTAGTTGAGAAAAGGGTGTTGTCCAGGATCACGCCAATTTGGTTCTTGCGCTCTGGGAGGAGGACACAATGGAGTTGTCGACCGTGATGGCGAGATCATGGAACGGGCAGTCCTTCCCCGGGAGGAAGAGCAGCTCCGTCTTGCCGAGGTTCAGCTTGAGGTGGTGATCCGTCATCCACACTGATATGTCTGCCAGACATGCAGAGATGCATTCGCCACCTGGTCATCAGAAGGGGGAAGAGAAGATTAATTGTGTGTCGTCTGCATAGCAATGATAAGAGAGACCATGTGAGGTTATGACAGAGCCAAGTGACTTGGTGTATAGCGAGAATAGGAGAGGGCCAAGAACAGAGCCTGGGGGACACCAGTGGTGAGAGCGCGTGGTGAGGAGACAGATTCTCGCCACGCCACCTGGTAGGAGCGACCTGTCAGGTAGGGCAATCCAAGCGTGGGCCGCGCCGGAGATGCCCAACTCGGAGAGGGTGGAGAGGAGGATCTTGGTTCACAGTATCGAAGGCAGCCGATAGATCTAGAAGGATGAGAGCAGAGGGAGAGAGAGTTAGCTTTAGCAGTGCGGAGCGCCTCCGTGATACAGAGGAGAGCAGTCTCAGTTGAATGACTAGTCTTGAAACCTGACTGATTTGGATCAAGAAGGTCATTCAGAGAGAGATAGCGGGAGAGCTGGCCAAGGACGGCACGTTCAAGAGTTTTGGAGAGAAAAGAAAGAAGGGATACTGGTCTGTAATTGTTGACATCGGAGGGATCGAGTGTAGGTTTTTTCAGAAGGGGTGCAACTCACTCTCTTGAAGACGGAAGGGACGTAGCCAACGGTCAGGGATGAGTTGATGAGCGAGGTGAGGTAAGGGAGAAGGTCTCCGGAAATGGTCTGGAGAAGAGAGGAGGGGATAGGGTCAAGCGGGCAGGTTGTTGGGCGGCCACACGTCACAAGACGCGAGATTTCATCTGGAGAGAGAGGGAGAAAGAGGTCAGAGCACAGGGTAGGGCAGTGTGAGCAGAACCAGCGGTGTCGTTTGACTTAGCAAACGAGGATCGGATGTCGTCGACCTTCTTTTCAAAATGGTTGACGAAGTCATCTCGGAGGATTCAGGAGGGAGGAGAAGGTGGCAAAGAGCTTCCTAGGGTTAGAGGCAGATGCTTGGAATTTAGCGTGGTAGAAAGTGGCTTTAGCAGCAGAGACAGAGGAGGAAAATGTAGAGAGGAGGGAGTGAAAGGATGCCAGGTCCGCAGGGAGGCGAGTTTTCCTCCATTTCCGCTCGGCTGCCCGGAGCCCTGTTCTGTGAGCTCTCAATGAGTCATCGAGCCACGGAGCGGGAGGGGAGGACCAGCCGGCCTGGAGGATAGGGGACATAGAGAGTCAAGGGATGCAGAGAGGGAGGAGAGGAGGGTTGAGGAGGCAGAATCAGGAGATAGGTGGGAGAAGGTTTGAGCGGAGGGAAGAGATGATAGGATGGAAGAGGAGAGAGTAGCGGGGGAGAGAGAGCGAAGGTTTTCTCGATACCATCCGAGTAGGGGCAGTGTGGGAGGTGTTGGATGAGAGCGAGAGGGAAAAGGATACAAGGCAGTGGTCGGAGACTTGGAGGGGAGTTGCAGTGAGGTTAGTGGAAGAACAGCATCTAGTAAAGATGAGGTCAGCGTATTGCCTGCCTTGTGAGTAGGGGGAAGGTGAGAGGGTGAGGTCAAAAGAGGAGAGGAGTGGAAAGAAGGAGGCAGAGAGGAAAGAGTCAAAGGTAGACGTGGGGAGGTTAAAGTCGCCCAGAACTGTGAGAGGTGAGCCGTCCTCAGGAAAGGAATCAAGGCATCAAGCTCATTGATGAACTCTCCGAGGGAACCTGGAGGGCGATAAATGATAAGGATGTTAAGCTTGAAAGGGCTAGTAACTGTGACAGCATGGAATTCAAAGGAGGCGATAGACAGATGGGTAGAATGACCACTTGGGAGAGATGAGGATCCCGGTACCCCGCTGACCAGATGCTCTCGGGGTGTGCGAGAACACGTGGGCGGACGAAGAGAGAGCAGTAGGAGTAGCAGTGTTGTCTGTGGTGATCCATGTTTCCGTCAGTGCCAAGAAGTCGAGGGACTGGAGGGAGGCATAGGCTGAGATGAACTCTGCCTTGTTGACCGCAGATTGGCAGTTCCAGAGGCTACCGGAGACCTGGAACTCCACGTGGGTCGTGCGCGCTGGGACCACCAGAGTAGGGTCCACGCGGTGAGGAGCGTTTGTATGGTCTGTGCAGAGAGGAGAGAACAGGGATAAACAGACACATAGTTGACAGGCTACAGAAGAGGCTACGCTAATGCAAAGGAGATTGGAATGACAAGTGGACTACACGTCTCGAATGTTCAGAAAGTTTACGTAGCAAGAATCTTATTGACTAAAATGATTAAAATGATACAGTACTGCTGAAGTAGGCCAGCTGGCAGTGGGTGCGTTGTTGACACTACACTAATCAAGTCATTCCGTTGAGTGTAATAGTTTCTGCAGTGTTGCTATTCGGGGCTAGCAGGCTAGCTAGCAGTGTTGTTTACGTTACGTTGCGTTAAAAGAACGACAATAGATGGCTAGCGAACCTAGAAAATCGCTCTAGACTACACAATTATCTTTGATACAAAGACGGCTATGTAGCTAGCTAAGTAGCTAGCTACGATCAAACAAATCAAACCGTTGTACTGTAATGAAATGAAGTGAAAATGTGATACAACCTGTGAATGCGACCGGGTAGTTGAGTTCTATACAGAAGACGTTGGCTAGCGTTGGCTAGCTGTTGGCTAGCTAGCAGAGTCACCTACGTTAAGGACGACAAATAGCTGGCTAGCTAACCTCGGTAAATTAAGATAATCACTCTAAGACTACACACTCTAAACCTAAACAACACAATTATCTTGGATACGATGATACGATGATACGAAGACAGCAAAGACAGCTATGTAGGTAGCTAACACTAAACTAATCAAGTCGTTCAGTTGAGTGTAAAAGTTTCTCAGTGCAGCTAATCAGTGGACGTTAGCTAGCTGGCTAGTGAAGACTACGTTAGGACGGCGAAATACGATAACTACGCAATTATCTTTGATACAAAGACGGCTATGTAGCTAGCTGAGAAGAAATTGCTAAGATAAGACAAATCAAACCGTTGTGATATAATGAAATATAATGAAAAAGTTATACTACCCGTTGGAGCGACGTGCAGATGCGACCACTCGCACCAACCGGAACAGGAAGAACAAATTGTAAGACTCCAACCATCTGCCTCCTGCCTCCTGTGTCTGCATCTGGGTCTTGCCTTGTGCCTTGATACTACTCTTTCCTCCCCATCGGGGAATCGAACCCTGGTCTCCCGCTTGCCCGCACGACATGGGGATTCTTTAGCTGAATAGCCCAATACTGTAGCCATCGACCCAACGTCACGTTACACAGTGCCATATTTCTGTTCCATCCTTATTTATTTAAAAAGCATATTGAAGTTAGAAGCAATAGGATTTGAAGTAATAAATATTTAAGCATTATTTCACTCTGCTCTGATAAATCAATGAGATTTTTATTTCCACTGAATCTCCGTTTTGGTGTTGGATACACTAGAATTAGGGTGTGGAAATGTTATGCCCCTTGGATACACTAGAATTAGGGTGTGGAAATGTTATGCCCCTTGGATACACTAGAATTAGGGTGTGGAAATGTTATGCCCTTTGGATACACTAGAATTAGGGTGTGGAAATGTTATGCCCCTTGGATACACTAGAATTAGGGTGTGGAAATGTTATGCCCCTTGGATACACTAGAATTAGGGTGTGGAAATGTTATGCCCCTTGGATACACTAGAATTAGGGTGTGGAAATGTTATGCCCCTTGGATACACTAGAATTAGGGTGTGGAAATGTTATGCCCCTTGGATACACTAGAATTAGGGTGTGGAAATGTTATGCCCCTTGGACATTCATTTAGAATCCTCCAATCCTCTTATGCTCTGAGTACTGAGTCCCGACCTGCTCCCGACTGAACAGCAAGACGCCCTCTGGTGGTCAAACTAGCACAAACTAGCATTAATGGTAAAAATGGCCGACAATTAAAAAACGTGCCACAGAATGCTGCAGCAGAGGTGTGCTGCAATGAGACACAATGGTTCCTTCTTTAAAAGTTGCATCTCTCCGATTTGGTTCTGCTGTACATACCTTCATGTACGCTACGGTCACAAGACGCAGGCCTCCTTATTGTCCCTAGAATTTCTAAACAAACAGCTGGAGGCAGAGCTTTCTCCTATAGGGCGCCATTATTATGGAATGGTCTGCCTATCCATGTGAGAGACGCACGGTCTCGACCTCTCTGGGATACGGGACAGTATTTTTACGTCCGGATGAAAAGCATGCCCAAAGTAAACTGCCTGTTACTCAGGCCCAGAAGCTAGAATTTGGCTACTCAGCCAAACACATAGGAGCACAAGAGAGTGGGCACACACACACACACACACACACACACACACACACACACACACACACACACACACACACACACACACACACACACACACACACACACACACACACACACACACACACACACACACACACACACAATCCGATCAAAGCTGAGCTGGCCTCTATGACCTCTGGTTAGTCTCTCAGTTGACTGAGCTGTGGTCTTTCAATATACACCCTTTCTCTACTTCCACTATTACGTTGTGGACAGGAACCTCATCAAAACGTCTGTAAAGGCTTATTGGTAACAAAGGACATTGTAAACACTCTTTCTCTCCCTCCTCTCTTTCTCTCTCTCTCTCAATTCAAAGGGCTGTATTGGCTTGGGCTTACTTACATTTACATTGCATAAAAATTCCATAAAAGAGAGAAATTAACAGTACAAATTACACTTACAAAAGTTTCAAAAGAATATAGACATTAAAATGTAATGTTATTGGCTGTATACAGTGTTCAAACAACGTTCCAATAGTTGTAGTATAAAAGAGAAAATAAATAAGCATAAATATGGGTTGTATTTACAATGATGTTTGTTCTTTACTGGTTGCCCTTTTCTCGTGGAAACAGGTCACACATATTGGTGCTGTGATGTCACACTGAGGTATTTCACCCAATAGATATGGGAGTTTATCACAATTGGGTTTGTTTTCAAATTCTTTGTGGGTGTTTGTAATCTGAGGAAAATTTTGCAAGTTGAGGTGACTTGGTGTAACCCTGGATTGTAAACTGTCATAGTCAAAACATATTGATGCAACAGTAGCTAAGATGGGGAGAAGTCTGTCTATAATAAAGTGCTGCTCTACCTTCTTAACAACATTATCAACAAGGCAGGTCCTACAGGCCCTAGTTTCTACCTTCTTAACAACACTATCAACAAGGCAGGTCCTACAGGACCTAGTTTCTACCTTCTTAACAACACTATCAACAAGGCAGGTCCTACAGGCCCTAGTTTCTACCTTCTTCACAACACTATCAACAAGGCAGGTCCTACAGGCCCTAGTTTCTACCTTCTTAACAACACTATCAACAAGGCAGGTCCTACAGGACCTAGTTTCTACCTTCTTAACAACACTATCAACAAGGCAGGTCCTATAGGACCTAGTTTCTACCTTCTTAACAACACTATCAACAAGGCAGGTCCTACAGGCCCTAGTTTCTACCTTCTTAACAACACTATCAACAAGGCAGGTCCTACAGGACCTAGTTTCTACCTTCTTAACAACACTATCAACAAGGCAGGTCCTATAGGACCTAGTTTCTACCTTCTTAACAACACTATCAACAAGGCAGGTCCTACAGGCCCTAGTTTCTACCTTCTTCACAACACTATCAACAAGGCAGGTCCTACAGGTCCTAGTTTCTACCTTCTTAACAGCACTATCAACAAGGCAGGTCCTAGTTTCTACCTTCTTAACAGCACTATCAACAAGGCAGGTCCTACAGGACCTAGTTTCTACCTTCTTAACAACACTATCAACAAGGCAGGTCCTATAGGACCTAGTTTCTACCTTCGTAACAACACTATCAACAAGGCAGGTCCTACAGGCCCTAGTTTCTACCTTCTTCACAACACTATCAACAAGGCAGGTCCTACAGGCCCTAGTTTCTACCTTCTTCACAACACTATCAACAAGGCAGGTCCTACAGGCCCTAGTTTCTACCTTCTTAACAACACTATCAACAAGGCAGGTCCTACAGGCCCTAGTTTCTACCTTCTTAACAACACTATCAACAAGGCAGGTCCTACTGATCTTAGTTTCTACCTTCTTAACAACACTGTCAACAAGGCAGGTCCTACAGGCCCTAGTTTCTACCTTCTTCGCAACACTATCAACAAGGCAGGTCCTACAGGCCCTAGGTTCTACCTTCTTAACAACACTATCAACAAGGCAGGTCCTATAGGACCTAGTTTCTACCTTCTTAACAACACTATCAACAAGGCAGGTCCTAGTTTCTACCTTCTTAACAGCACTATCAACAAGGCAGGTCCTACAGGACCTACTTTCTACCTTCTTAACAACACTATCAACAAGGCAGGTCCTATAGGACCTAGTTTCTACCTTCTTAACAACACTATCAACAAGGCAGGTCCTACAGGCCCTAGTTTCTACCTTCTTCACAACACTATCAACAAGGCAGGTCCTACAGGCCCTAGTTTCTACCTTCTTAACAACACTATCAACAAGGCTTGGTCCTACTGATCTTAGTTTCTACCTTCTTAACAACACTGTCAACAAGGCAGGTCCTACAGGCCCTAGTTTCTACCTTCACAACACTATCAACAATGCAGGTCCTACAGGCCCTAGTTTCTACCTTCTTAACAACACTATCAACAAGGCAGGTCCTACAGGCCCTAGTTTCTACCTTCTTAACAACACTATCAACAAGGCAGGTCCTACAGGTCCTAGTTTCTACCTTCTTAACAACACTATCAACAAGGCAGGTCCTACAGGTCCTAGTTTCTACCTTCTTAACAACACTATCAACAAGGCAGGTCCTACAGGCCCTAGTTTTGTCGCACCTGGACTACTGTTCAGTCCTGTGGTCAGGTGCCACAAAGAGGGACTTAGGAAAATTGCAATTGTCTCAGAACAGGGCAGCACGGCTGGCCCTTGGATGTACACAGAGAGATAATATTAATAATATGCATGTCAATCTCTCCTGGCTAAAAGTTGAGTTCATCATTACTTGTATTGGTGAGAGGTATTGACATTTTGAATGCACCAAGCTCTCTGTTTAAGCTACTGGCACACAACTCAAACACCCATACATACCCCACAAGACATGCCACCAGAGGTCTGTTTAAACTACTGGCACACAACTCAAACACCCATACATACCCCACAAGACATGCCACCAGAGGTCTCTTCACAGTCCCCAAGTCCAGAACAGACTATGGAGTCTCACAGTACTACCTAGAGCCATGACTACATGGAACTCTATTCCACAGTACTACATAGAGCCATGACTACATGGAACTCTATTCCACAGTACTACATAGAGCCATGACTACATGGAACTCTATTCCACAGTACTACAGAGAGCCATGACTACATGGAACTCTATTCCACAGTACTACATAGAGCCATGACTACATGGAACTCTATTCCACAGTACTACATAGAGCCATGACTACATGGAACTCTATTCCACAGTACTACATAGAGCCATGACTACATGGAACTCTATTCCACAGTACTACATAGAGCCATGACTACATGGAACTCTATTCCACAGTACTACATAGAGCCATGACTACATGGAACTCTATTCCACAGTACTACATAGAGCCATGACTACATGGAACTCTATTCCACAGTACTACATAGAGCCATGACTACATGGAACTCTATTCCACAGTACTACATAGAGCCATGACTACATGGAACTCTATTCCACAGTACTACATAGAGCCATGACTACATGGAACTCTATTCCACAGTACTACAGAGAGCCATGACTACATGGAACTCTATTCCACAGTACTACATAGAGCCATGACTACATGGAACTCTATTCCACAGTACTACAGAGAGCCATGAATACATGGAACTCTATTCCACAGGACTACATAGAGCCATGACTACATGGAACTCTATTCCACAGTACTACATAGAGCCATGACTACATGGAACTCTATTCCACAGTACTACATAGAGCCATGACTACATGGAACTCTATTCCACAGTACTACATAGAGCCATGACTACATGGAACTCTATTCCACAGTACTACATAGAGCCATGACTACATGGAACTCTATTCCACAGTACTACATAGAGACATGACTACATGGAACTCTATTCCACAGTACTACATAGAGCCATGACTACATGGAACTCTATTCCACAGTACTACATAGAGCCATGACTACATGGAACTCTATTCCACAGGACTACATAGAGCCATGACTACATGGAACTCTATTCCACAGGACTACATAGAGCCATGACTACATGGAACTCTGTTCCACAGTACTACATAGAGCCATGACTACATGGAACTCTATTCCACAGTACTACATAGAGCCATGACTACATGGAACTCTGTTCCACAGTACTACATAGAGCCATGACTACATGGAACTCTATTCCACAGTACTACATAGAGCCATGACTACATGGAACTCTATTCCACAGGAATACATAGAGCCATGACTACATGGAACTCTATTCCACAGTACTACATAGAGCCATGACTACATGGAACTCTGTTCCACAGTACTACATAGAGCCATGACTACATGGAACTCTATTCCACAGGACTACATAGAGCCATGACTACATGGAACTCTATTCCACAGTATTACATAGAGCCATGACTCCATGGAACACTATTCCACAGTACTACATAGAGCCATGACTCCATGGAACTCTATTCCACATCAGGTAACTGATGCAGCAGTAGAATCAGATTTAAAAAGCAGGTAAAAATACACCTTATGGAACAGCGGGGACTGTGAAGACACACATAGGCACAGACATGCATACACACGTGATAACATACACACCATACACACACGTAAACATGGATTTTCCCTTGTAGATATGTAGTAGTAGAGTAGTGCCCTCAGGGCACACTCTTAGTGTGTTGTGAATTCTGTAATGAATGTATTGTAATGTTTTAAAATGGAATAACTGCCTTAAATTTCCGGACCCCAGGAAGAGTAGCTGATGCCTTGACAGGAACTAATGGGGATCTATAATAAACCCCAGAAAGAGTAGCTGCTGCCTTGACAGGAACTAATGGGGATCCATAATAAGCCCCAGGAAGAGTAGCTGCTGCCTTGACAGGAACTAATGGGGATCTATAATAAACCCCAGGAAGAGTAGCTACTGCATTGACAGGAACTAATGGGGATCCATAATAAACCCCAGGAAGAGTAGCTGCTGCCTTGGCAGGAACTAATGGGGATCCATAATAAACCCCAGGAAGAGTAGCTGCTGCCTTGGCAGGAACTAATGGGGATCCATAATAAACCCCAGGAAGAGTAGCTGCTGCCTTGGCAGGAACTAATGGGGATCCATAATAAACCCCAGGAAGAGTAGCTGCTGCCTTGGCAGAAACTAATGGGGATCCATAATAAACCCCTGGAAGAGTAGCTGCTGCCTTGGCAGGAACTAATAGGGATCCATAATAAACCCCAGGAAGAGTAGCTGCTGCCTTGGCAGGAACTAATGGGGATCCATAATAAACCCCAGGAAGAGTAGCTGCTGCCTTGGCAGGAACTAATGGGGATCCATAATAAACCCCAGGAAGAGTAGCTGCTGCCTTGGCAGGAACTAATGGGGATCCATAATAAATACAAATATCAAATCCAAACACTAACCCCTTTAACACTAACCTTCTTTGGAACATAATCTAAACCTTCTGAGTGTAGTTCTCTCTCTATTTCGCTCACTCTTTAATGTTGTCTCTCTCTCTCAATTAATTTCCCTTTCTCTCTCTCTGCCTCTCTCTAGTTCTCTCTTTTCTCTTTCTATATCTCTCTCCTTCTCTCTATTTTCTCTCTCTTCCTCCTCCATCTCTCTCCCTCTGGTTCTCCTCTTTCTTCCACTCTCTCTCTCTCTCTCTCTCGCTCTCGCTCTCGCTCTCGCTCTCGCTCTCGCTCTCGCTCTCGCTCTCGCTCGCTCTCGCTCTCGCTCTCGCTCTCGCTCTCTCTCTCTCACACCTGTTTTTTCCTGCTTCATTTAACTAACAGAGCCCATGAGGTCTCAAAGTGTTTAAAAAATACTAAAAACCTGCACCCCTGTGGTGTATTTTTCCTTCACTGATTTACCCCCTTCCATCGGCCCCTTCAACCACATCCCCTGGAGACAGACATACACCCCCTGCAGATATGACATTATGTGCTTGAGAGAGGAAAGCCATTATCTCAGGTAATTAATACCCTGGGTAGAGAGAGGAGAAGAGAGAGGAAGAGAGAGAGAAACTAGACAAGTCTTCTCTGTCACACAGGGAGGAAGAGAAGAGAGAGGGGGAGAGAGAGAAAGAGGAGAGAGGGATGGAAGGAGGGAGAAAGGGATGGAGGAGATAAAAGAGAAGGGGAGGGATGGAGGGAGGGAATAAGATAATTCTCTTTAAAGTGTTTTAATTTAATTGGAGGGGCCAGGCTTTTAAGGCTGCATGCTTAAACATACACACAGGCAATAGCACACACAGACACACACAGACACACACAGACTAACATAGACACACCATGCAGTATTCTGCCAGCCACCAATATTGAATTTGTTAGGTAAATGCTTGGATTTACTTAACATTACAGGCTAACTTTACAGCGATCAACAACCTACCAAAGATCAAGTGCATCAACAAATGAGGTAAGGATTTTGACATGCTTTTATGTGAAGATTATGTAAAGATTGTGTGCCGAGTGATTCTTCAATATGTATAAATTATATGTATAAAATCAAGTAAAATTGAATTGTATTGGTCACGTGAAACATATTTGCAGAAGTTTCTGCAGTAATACCTGGCAAAAGAAGAAAACAATACATACAAATCCCTAAAAAATGTAAAGACTGAAATTAAGAAATATCAAAACTAGCCAAAGTTCGGAATATGCAGCATATACAAAAGTATTCAGGCTCCTTGACATGTTCCAACGCTCTAACCACTAGGCCACCCTGCCGCCCCATGCACGGTCAACTGGTGTGACATGTTGCTAGTCCAACGCTCTAACCACTAGGCCACCCTGCCGCCCCATGCACGGCCAACTGGTGTGACATGTTGCTAGTCCAACGCTCTAACCACTAGGCTACCCTGCCGCCCCATGCACGGTCAACCAGTGTGACATGTTGTGAAACATGAGGAATGGACATTAGACCGGTGGAAATCTGTCCTTTGGACTGATGTGTCCAAATTTGAGATTTTTGGTTCCAGACCCCTTGTCTTTGTGAGACGCAGAGTATGTAAGAGTTTCGTCTCTGCATGTGTGGTTCCCACCATGAAGCATGGAGGAGGAGGTGCAATGTTGTGGGGGTGCTTTGCTGTTGACACGGTCAGTGATTTTATTTAGAATTCAAGGCACACTTAACCAGCATGACTACCACACCATTCTGTAGTGATATTTCATCCCATCTGGTTTGCACTTAGTGGGACTATCATTTGTTTTTCAACAGGACAATGACCCAACACACCTCCAGGCTGTGTACGGGCTATTTGACCAAGGAGAATGATGGAGTGCTGCATCAGATGACCTCGCTTCCACAATCCGCTGCAGTATCTTCTTTTGTCTACACCCATCCAGCATCGTTCATACCCTCTTAAACCTTAGCCCCACCCATCCAGCATTGTTCACACCCTCTTAAACCTTAGCCCCACCCATCCAGCATTGTTCACACCCTCTTAAGCCTTACCCCCACCCATCCAGCATTGTTCAAACCCTCTTAAACCTTAGCCCCACCCATTCAGCATCGTTCACACCCTCTTAAGCTTTAGCCCCACCCATCCAGCATCATTCACACCCTCTTAAGCCTTAGCCCCACCCATCCAGCATGTTCACACCCTCTTAAGCCTTAGCCCCACCCATCCAGCATGTTCACACCCTCTTAAGCCTTAGCCCCACCCATCCAGCATCGTTCACACCCTCTTAAGCCTTAGCCCCACCCATCCAGCATCGTTCACACCCTCTTAAGCCTTAGCCCCACCCATTCAGCATCGTTCACACCCTCTTAAGCCTTAGTCCCACCCATCCAGCATCGCATTCTTATGACATCCAGTGGGACAGTCTTAACAATAGTGCATCTAAAACTTTAGCCCCACCCATCTCTTTAAGGATTCACATGTGAGGCCATATGTTAAACAACCAAAGACTTCAAGACTAAAGGTTGGTTTATACTACGGGTGTGTTTATATATTTAATCTGAGGTGTGCTCAGGGTCCGGGCATTCATAAGCTCAGTGCGTTGTCAGATTGTCCGTTGGTAAATTCAGAGCATTTCACTCTCAGCTTTCACAGCAGCCAAGCACCCAAGCTAACTGGCTAACGTTGGCTAGCGTGCTAGGTACTTCCAGACACAAATGAGAGAACAGCTCACTCTGATCATTTTACTCACCCTGGCAGAGCTGGTTAGGCTGTTTTTATGTTATCCAGAGAGTTAGTGACTGAACTTTTATAGTGGAGTCATTTGTTTAACAATGAACCGTAATCCCAATTTATAATGTTACTACCCTGCATGAATCTGCAGGTAGCTAACATTAGGATATAACTAGCAATGCAAATGGCTCTGAGATAGGAATAATATTACAACATAGATCACACACAGCTAGTGAGGCAGTCAGCTAATGTTAGCTAGCTAGCTAACAGTGCACTTTAACTTGGAATGAAAAAGTCTTTCTGAGGAAATTAGAAACATGTAATATTGTAAAATCTATCTCGCTAGACTATCTTACCTGTATACATGGATGGACACTTCTCCCTTTCTGTCGTGGATGTCATATTTGCCCTTGGTTTTGAAGATGTAATCCACAGACAGGTGTTTCATACAATAACATTCTGTGTGTTCTCTTTACGACTCCATCTGCATAATTGCAATCAAACGCCAGCATTTTCTCCATCTCCTTACCTATCATACTCTAATTCCACTGATTTAAAAAACTCGGTCCTCCAGAAAGTGGAGATGGTAGACCATTCCAGACTCATCTCTCGGCATGTCCAGCCCACTCATTATCTCAGCCAATCATGACTAGAGGGAAGGTTGCTGACTTTTTTTTTTTTTACTAACTAGGCTCATAATTTAACAATTGTATTCCCATTTACCGATGGCACACACATTTGTTATTAAGGCAGATGATAGAAGGCATTTCTGTCACATATCGCAGGATATTGAATAAGTTAATATCCGACCATAGGAAATGTCCATGACATTCATTCCCATTCATTCCTATTTGTCTAAAAGGCAGAAGGAGAATTTTCAAGATCTATAACACCTTTATTTACTGAATTTAAAGCTACACTCGTTGTGAATCTAGCCAACAAGTCAGATGTTTTAAATGCTTTTCAGCGAAAGCATGAGAAGCTATTATCTGATAGCATGCCGAAATACCTGAAGGGGACGAAATACCTGAAGGGGACGAAAACAAAAGAATTAGCATAGCCGGCGCTACACAAAATGCAGAAATAAAATATAAAACATTCCTTACCTTTGATGAGCTTCTTTGTTGGCACTCCTATATGTCCCATAAACATCACAATTGGGTCTTTTTTCCGATTAAATCCGTCCATGTATACCCAAAATGTCCATTTATATAGCCCGTCTGATCCAGGAAAAAACTGCTTTACAAAACGCAACGTCATTTTTTTAAATGAACAAAGTTGCCTATAAACTTTGACAAAACACTTCAAACTACTTTTGTAATCCAACTTTAGGTATTAGTAAACGTTAATAATCGATCAAATTGATCACGGGGCGATGTGTATTCAATAGCTCCACGTCTTGAAATGATGGTCGATATTCTCTCTTCCAAAACATCCTGTCGTGTACCGGATGACATGAAGTGCCTCTTCTTCATTTCACCAAGGATCAACTTCAAGCCAATTGCCAAGACTGGCGACATCGTGTGGAAGCTGTAGGACTTGTAAACTGAGAGCTATCTATTTTCCCTTGCCATAGACAATACAGCCAACTGGCGGTTTGATATATATTTTTGGGGGTGAACAGTTTTCCTTGGTGTTTCGCCTGTTAAACACGTCCTGTTATAGTCACAGACATGGTTTAACCAGTTTTAGAAATGTCAGAGTGTTTTCTATCCACACATACTAATCATATGCATATACTATATTCCTGGCATGAGTAGCAGCAGTGGTCAGAATGAGGTAGACCTACAGTCAATGTGGAGTAGTAATGTACCCATCCTCTGGGGTTCAATGTAGAGAAGTAATGTACCCCTCCCCTGGGGATCAATGTGGAGTAGTAATGTACCCATCCTATGTGGTTCAATGTGGAGTAGTAATGTACCCATCCTCTGGCTGTGGTTCAATGTGGAGTAGTAATGTACCCATCCTCTGGAGTTCAATGTGGAGTAGTAATGTAGCCATCCTCTGGTTCAATGTGGAGTAGTAATGTAGCCACCCTCTGTGGTTCAATGTGGAGTAGTAATGTAGCCATCCTCTGGGGTTCAATGTAGAGTAGTAATGTACCTATCCTCTGTAGTTCAATGTGGAGTAGGAATGTAGCCATCTTCTGGCTGTGGTTCAATGTGGAGTAGTAATGTAGCCATCCTCTGGGGTTCAATGTGGAGTAGTAATGTACCCATCCTCTGGGGTTCAATGTGGGGTAGTAATGTACCCATCCTCTGGCTGTGGTTCAATGTAGAGTAGTAATGTACCCATCCTCTGGCTGTGGTTCAATGTGGAGTAGTAATGTACCCATCCTCTGTGGTTCAATGTGGAGTAGTAATGTAGCCATCCTCTGTAGTTCAATGTGGAGTAGTAATGTACCCATCCTCTGGCTGTGGTTCAATGTAGAGTAGTAATGTACCCATCCTCTGGCTGTGGTTCAATGTGGAGTAGTAATGTACCCATCCTCTGTAGTTCAATGAGGAGTAGTAATGTAGCCATCCTCTGGCTGTGGTTCAATGTGGAGTAGTAATGTAGCCATCCTCTGGGGTTCAATGTGGAGTAGTAATGTACCCATCCTCTGGGGTTCAATGTAGAGTAGTAATGTACCCATCCTCTGACTGTGGATCAATGTAAAGTAGTAATGTACCCATCCTCTGTGGTTCAATGTGGAGTAGTAATGTAGCCATCCTCTGTGGTTCAATGTGGAGTTCACCCATCCTCTGGCTGTGGTTCAATGTAAAGTAGTAATGTACCCATCCTCTGTGGTTCAATGTGGTTCAATGTAGCCATCCTCTGTGGTTCAATGTGGAGTAATGTACCCATCCTCTGGCTGTGGTTCAATGTAGAGTAGTAATGTACCCATCCTCTGGCTGTGGTTCAATGTGGAGTAGTAATGTACCCATCCTCTGTAGTTCAATGAGGAGTAGTAATGTAGCCATCCTCTGGCTGTGGTTCAATGTGGAGTAGTAATGTAGCCATCCTCTGGGGTTCAATGTGGAGTAGTAATGTACCCATCCTCTGGGGTTCAATGTAGAGTAGTAATGTACCCATCCTCTGACTGTGGATCAATGTAAAGTAGTAATGTACCCATCCTCTGTGGTTCAATGTGGAGTAGTAATGTAGCCATCCTCTGTGGTTCAATGTGGAGTAGTAATGTACCCATCCTCTGGCTGTGGTTCAATGTAGAGTAGTAATGTACCCATCCTCTGGCTGTGGTTCAATGTAAAGTAGTAATGTACCCATCCTCTGTGGTTCAATGTGGAGTAGTAATGTAGCCATCCTCTGTGGTTCAATGTGGAGTAGTAATGTACCCATCCTCTGGCTGTGGTTCAATGTAGAGTAGTAATGTACCCATCCTCTGGCTGTGGTTCAATGTGGAGTAGTAATGTACCCATCCTCTGTAGTTCAATGAGGAGTAGTAATGTAGCCATCCTCTGGCTGTGGTTCAATGTGGAGTAGTAATGTAGCCATCCTCTGGGGTTCAATGTGGAGTAGTAATGTACCCATCCTCTGGGGTTCAATGTGGAGTAGTAATGTAGCCATCCTCTGGTTCAATGTGGAGTAGTAATGTAGCCACCCTCTGTGGTTCAATGTGGAGTAGTAATGTAGCCATCCTCTGGGGTTCAATGTAGAGTAGTAATGTACCTATCCTCTGTAGTTCAATGTGGAGTAGTAATGTAGCCATCTTCTGGCTGTGGTTCAATGTGGAGTAGTAATGTACCCATCCTCTGGGGTTCAATGTGGAGTAGTAATGTACCCATCCTCTGGGGTTCAATGTGGAGTAGTAATGTACCCATCCTCTGACTGTGGTTCAATGTGGAGTAGTAATGTACCCATCCTCTGTGGTTCAATGTGGAGTAGTAATGTACCCATTCTCTGGCTGTGGTTCAATGTGGAGTAGTAATGTACCCATCCTCTGGCTGTGGTTCAATGTGGAGTTGTAATGTACCCATCCTATGTGGTTCAATGTGGAGTAGTAATGTAGCCATCCTCTGGGGTTCAATGTGGAGTAGTAATGTACCCATCCTCTGTGGTTCAATGTAGAGTAGTAATGTACCCATCCTCTGGGGTTCAATGTGGAGTAGTAATGTACCCATCCTCTGGGGTTCAATGTGGAGTAGTAATGTACCCATCCTCTGTGGTTCAATGTGGAGTAGTAATGTACCCATCCTCTGGGGATCAATGTGGAGTAGTAGTGTAGCAGGATGTTCATTCCACAGCAGTTTGCAGCATCTTCATTTCATTTACTCAGTCATTATCAGTGGAAGCATTATCAATGTTTCAGTATTTCATCATAAACTGACCCTTCATCTGTGTTTCAGTCTTTCATCATAAACTGAAAACTGACTGTCATCAGTATTTCAGTATTTCATCATAAACTGACTGTCATCAGTATTTCAGTATTTCATCATAAACTGACTGTCATCAGAATGTTTCAGTATTTCATCATAAACTGACTGTCATCAGAATGTTTCAGTCTTTCATGATAAACTGACTGTCATCAGAATGTTTCAGTATTTCATCATAAACTGACTGTCATCAGAATGTTTCAGTATTTCATCATAAACTGTCTGTCATCAGAATGTTTCAGTCTTTCATCATAAACTGACTGTCATCAGTCTTTCAGTTTTCATGTACACTGCGTATACCAAACATTAGGAACACCTTCCTAATATTCAGTTGCACCTTCCTTCCCCTTTTACCCCCAGAACAGCCTCAATTTGTAAGGACATGTTATGCAGGTGAGTGAGGACCCAAAAGCGATATAACGGAAACAGAGTCTTTTAATGTCCAAACAGGGAAAACATAAATCCTCAATCATTACAGGGGAAGTCCAAACAGGGAAAACACAAATCATCTAGTTTAACAGGAGAGTCCCCCTTCTAGTTGTTGAGGAGAGTTGCAGGGCTAGCGGCAACAGACAACAGGTCCCTTCGGGTAGGCGTGGGCCGTAGAGGATAGAGACACCTGCTCACACGTAGTATCTGATGACGAGGCAGAATACAACTGGACGGAACAAAAGCAAAGCAAACAGCAAGCAAGAATCCGACAAGGACAGAAGCAGAAACAGAGAGAGAAATAGAGACTTAATCAGAGGGCAAAATAGGGGACAGGTGTGAAAGAGTAAACGAGGTCGTTAGGAGAATGAGGAACAGCTGGGAGCAGGAACGGAACGATAGAGAGAGAGAGGAATAGAGAGAGAGAAAGAAACCTAATAAGACCAGCAGGGGGAAACGAAGAGAAGAGAAAGCACAGGGACAAGACATGACAATACAATACATGACAGGACATGGACTCTACAAGGTGTCGAAAGCGTTCCACAGGAATGGTGGCCCATGTTGACCCCAATGCTTCCCACAGTTGTGTCATGTTAGCTGGATGTCCTTTGGGTGTTGGGCCATTCTTGATACACACGTTTCTTGACAGACTCGAACAGGTGCGCCTGGCACCTACTACCATACCCCGTTGAAAAGCACTGAAATATGTCTCTTGCCCGTTCACCCTCTGAATGGCACACATGCACACCGCTGGTCTCAATTGTTCCAAAGCTTAAAAATCCTGTCCTCCTCTTAATATACACTGATTGAAGTGGATTTAAAAAGTGAACTTCAAATCAGAGATCATAGCTTTCCCCTGGATTCACCTGGATTCACCTGGATTCACCTGGATTCACCTGGATTCACCTGGATTCACCTGGATTCATCTGGTCAGTGGTGGAAAGAACAGTGTTCTTAATGTTTGAATACTCAGCAGTATATTTACTGCTATTCATCTATTCCTCTGTGTCTAACTTTCAAACAGACACACACACACACACACACACGCACTTACACATTTTTAAAGGCCCTCGTGTGTGTGTGTGTATGAATGTGTGCACGTGCCTGTGTGTGTGTGTGAATGCGTGCACGTGCTTGTGTGTGTGTGTGAATGCGTGCACGTGCTTGTGTGTGTACCTCCAGGTTAAAGCAGTGTACATGTGTCTAATTAGCTGTCTGAGGGGCTGCAGAAAGCTCTGACTCAGCGATTCTCCTCACTTTAAAGTCTGTTTCGTCTCTTTTCAATGGCTATACATCTAATAGACAACTTGTATATGAAGTTCCAGGAGTTTAAGGCTCAATACACCTATATTGAGGACAGACTCAGTACGCCTATATTGAGGACAGACTCAGTACGTCTATATTGAGGACAGACTCAGTACGCCTATATTGAGGACAGACTCAGTACGCCTATATTGAGGACAGACTCAGTACGCCTATATTGAGGACAGACTCAGCACGTCTATATTGAGGACAGACTCAGCACGTCTATATTGAGGACAGACTCAGCACGTCTATATTGAGGACAGACTCAGTACGCCTATATTGAGGACAGACTCAGTACGCCTATATTGAGGACAGACTCAGTACGCCTATATTGAGGACAGACTCAGTACGCCTATATTGAGGACAGACTCAGTACACCTATATTGAGGACAGACTACGATATTGAGGACAAACTGAGTACGCCTATATTGAGGACAGACTGAGTACGCCTATATTGAGGACAGACTCAGTACGCCTATATTGAGGACAGACTCAGTACGCCTATATTGAGGACAGACTGAATACGCCTATATTGAGGACAGACACAGCACGTCTATATTGAGGACAGACTCAGTACGTCTATATTGAGGACAGACTCAGTACGTCTATATTGAGGACAGACTCAGTACGCCTATATTGAGGACAAACTGAGTACGCCTATATTGAGGACAGACTGAGTACGCCTATATTGAGGACAGACTGAGTACGCCTATATTGAGGACAGACTCAGCACGTCTATATTGAGGACAGACTCAGTACGTCTATATTTACGTCTATATTGAGGACAGACTCAGTACGCCTATATTGAGGACATACTCAGTACGCCTATATTGAGGACATACAGACTATATTGAGGACAGACTCAGTACGCCTAAATTGAGGACAGACTCAGTACGCCTATATTGAGGACAGACTGAATACGCCTATATTGAGTACAGACACAGCACGTCTATATTGAGGACAGACTCAGTACGTCTATATTGAGGACAGACTCAATACACCTATATTGAGGACAGACTCAGTACGCCTATATTGAGGACAGACTCAGTACACCTATATTGAGGACAGACTCAGTACGCCTATATTGAGGACAAACTGAGTACGCCTATATTGAGGACAGACTGAGTACGCCTATATTGAGGACAGACTCAGCACGTCTATATTGAGGACAGACTCAGTACGTCTATATTGAGGACAGACTCAGTACGCCTATATTGAGGACATACTCAGTACGCCTATATTGAGGACAGACTCAGTACGCCTAAATTGAGGACAGACTCAGTACGCCTATATTGAGGACAGACTGAATACGCCTATATTGAGGACAGACACAGCACGTCTATATTGAGGACAGACTCAGTACGTCTATATTGAGGACAGACTCAGTACGTCTATATTGAGGACAGACTCAGTACGTCTATATTGAGGACAGACTCAATACGCCTATATTGAGGACAGACTCAATACGCCTATATTGAGGACAGACTCAATACGCCTATATTGAGGACAGACTCAATACGCCTATATTGAGGACAGACTCAATACGCCTATATTGAGGACAGACTCAATACGCCTATATTGAGGACAGACTCAATACGCCTATATTGAGGACAGACTCAATACGCCTATATTGAGGACAGACTCAATACGCCTATATTGAGGACAGACTCAATACGCCTATATTGAGGACAGACTCAATACGCCTATATTGAGGACAGACTCAATACGCCTATATTGAGGACAGACTCAATACGCCTATATTGAGGACAGACTCAATACGCCTATATTGAGGACAGACTCAATACGCCTATATTGAGGACAGACTCAATACGCCTATATTGAGGACAGACTCAATACGCCTATATTGAGGACAGACTCAATACGCCTATATTGAGGACAGACTCAATACGCCTATATTGAGGACAGACTCAATACGCCTATATTGAGGACAGACTCAATACGCCTATATTGAGGACAGACTCAATACGCCTATATTGAGGACAGACTCAATACGCCTATATTGAGGACAGACTCAATACGCCTATATTGAGGACAGACTCAATACGCCTATATTGAGGACAGACTCAATATGCCTATATTGAGGATAGAGCAAAAAAAATGATTGCGTTCCAAATGTCAGATATTTCCTCATTACAAGCCTCATTACATCGGAGTTTAGGCTTCAGGGAACAGAACTCATTACATCCGCGTTTAGGATTCAGGGAACAGACTTCATTAAATCAGAGTTTAGGCTTCAGGGAACAGACCTCACTACAGTAGAGTCTAGAGGGAATAAGTCTCAGGGAACAGACCTCACTACAGTAGTCTTTAGGGAATAAGTCTAATTATATCAGAGTCTTGGCTTCAGAGAACAAGTCTCAGTTTTGTAAAATATTTGTTAATTTAACTTTTATTTCACTTCTTATGGCTGGGGGGGCAGTATTGAGTAGCTTGGATGAATAAGGTGCCCAGAGTAAACTGCCTGCTACTCAGGCCCAGAAGCTAAGATGTGCATATTATTAGTAGATTTGGATCGAAAACACGGGATCGGTATGACAACAGCCAATGAAAGTGCAGAAATTTAAACAACAGAAATCTGATCATTTAAATTCCTCAAACATACAAGTATCTTATAACATTTTAAAGATAAACTTGTTGTTAATCCCACCACAGTGGGTTATATTGTTGGGCCAGTATCCGAAAGGTTGCTTGATCGAACCCCGCTCCTGAACAAGGCATTAACCCACTGTTCCTATAGCGTCATTGTAAATAAGAATTTGGAAAAATAACGTTCCCAAAGTAAACGCCCTATTTCTCAGGACCAGATGCTAGAATATGCATATAATTAACAGCTTAGGATAGAAAACACTCTAAAGTTTCCAAAACTGTAAAAATATTGTCTGTGAGTATAACAGAACTGATATTGCAGGTGAAAGCCTGAGAAAAATCCAATCAGGAAGTGAGTCTTATTTTGAAACCTCTGTGTTCCTATGAATCCCTATTGCATGCATCCCTATTGACCATTGAAAGGGATATCAACCAGTGACACCTTCACTAAGGTGTCTACAGCCTTTAGACATAGTTTCTGGCCTTTATTTTGAAGAATGAGCGTGAACGACCACATTTTGTAAGTGGTCAGGTGGGGGCTCTCAGAGTGATTCTTGCGCAAAAGAGAGAGGCAGCCATTGTTCCTCCCGGTTCTAGTGAAAAGCCAACTGTCCCGGTTGATATATTATTGAATAGATATTTGAAAAACACCTTGAGGTTTGATTATAAAAAACGTTTGCCATGTTTCTGTCGACATTATGGATATCATTTGTAATTTTTGTCTGCGTTGTTGTGACCGCTATTTCCAGTGACTGGGCATAACGCACCAAACTAACAAAGGTATTTGGATATAAAAAATATATCTGTATGGAACAAAGGAACATTTGCTGTCTAACTGGGAGTCTCGTGAGTGAAGACATCTGAAGATCATCAAAGCTAAATGGTTAATTTGATTGCTTTTCTGATTTGTGACCTAGCTTCCTGATGCTAAGTGGAAATAATGCTATGCTAAGCTATCGATAAACTTACACAAATGCTTGTATTGCTTTCGCTGTAAAGCATAATTTCAAAATCTGAGACAACAGGGTGATTAACAAAAGGCTAAGCTGTGTTTCGTTATATTTCACTTGTGATTTCATGAATATTTTCTAGTAATAATTTTTGACTGTTGCGCTATGCTATTCAGCGGTTGCTTATGACAATTCTCCGGGAGGGGTAGTTCTAAGAGGTTTTAATTGACTTGCCTGGTTCTTGATGATCCGATAAATGGTTGATTTAGGTGCAATCTTACTGGCAGCAATATCCTCGCCCGTGAAGTCCTTTTTGTGCAAAGCAATGATGACGGCACATGTTTCCTTGCAGGTAACCATGAAGAACAATGATTCCAAGCACCACCCTCCTTTTGAAGCTTCCTGTCTGTTATTCAAACTCAATCAGCATGACTGAGTGATCTCCAGCCTTACCCTCGTAAACACTCACACCTGTGTTAACGAGAGAATCAGACATGATGTCAGCTGGTCCTTTTGTGGCAGGGCTGAAATACAGTGGAAATGTTTTTTGGAGATTCAGTTAATTTGCATGGCAAAGAGGGACTTTGCGATGAATTGCAATTCATCTGATCACGCATAACATTCAGGAGTATATGCAAATTTCCATCATACAAACTGAGGTAGCAGACTTTGTGAAAATTAATATTTGTGCCATTCTCAAAACTTTTGGCCATGACTGTCAGCTAGCTACAGCTCATTCCATTCTATTGCCTAGGGGACTAACAGCATATCAGTGGATAATGTGGTTATATTAGTGGCCATTCCAGAGACAGTTAACGGTCTCCACATTCCATCCTGAACAGACCCATTCCAGAGACAGTTAACAGTCTCCACATTCCATCTTGAACAGACCCATTCCAGAGACAGTTAACAGTCTCCACATTCCAACCTGAACAGACCCATTCCAGAGACAGTTAACAGTCTCCACATTCCATCTTGAACAGACCCATTCCAGAGACAGTTAACAGACTCCACATTCCATCTTGAACAGACCCATTACAGAGTGAATTAACAGTCAGATGAGAGAGGAGATACTGCAGGAAGAAGAGATGAGAGGTAGAGATACAGTGTGTGATTCACCCCCTCTGGCATGTTTCATATTTTGTTGCCTTACAATCTGGAATTAAACTGAATTTTTTGGGGGTTTGTATCATTTGATTTACACAACATGCCTACCACTTTCAAGATGAAAAAAACGTTTTATTTGTGACACAAGCAAGAAAAAACAGATTGAGCATAGATATTGGTAATACACGTTTTGCAGCAATTACAGCTGCAAGTCTCTTTTAGATTCATCTGACCAGAGTACGTTCTATTTGGGGAGTCTCCCACAGTACCTTCTGTTTGGGGAGTCTCCCACAGTACCTTCTGTTTGGGGAGTCTCCCACGGTACCTTCTGTTTGGGGAGTCTCCCACAGTACCTTCTGTTTGGGGAGTCTCCCACAATACCTTCTGTTTGGGGAGTCTCCCACAGTACCTTCTGTTTGGGGAGTCTCCCACAGTACCTTCTTCCATATGTTTGGGGAGTCTCCCACGGTACCTTCTTCCATATGTTTGGGGAGTCTCCCACGGTACCTTCTTCCATGTGTTTGGAGAGTCTCCCACGGTACCTTCTTCCATATGTTTGGGGAGTGTCTCACGGTACCTTCTTCCATATGTTTGGGGAGTCTCCCACGGTACCTTCTTCCATATGTTTGGGGAGTCTCCCACGGTACCTTCTTCCATATGTTTGGGGAGTCTCCCACGGTACCTTCTTCCATATGTTTGGAGAGTCTCCCACGGTACATTCTTCATATGTTTGGGGAGTCTCCCACGGTACCTTCTTCCATATGTTTGGGGAGTCTCCCACGGTACCTTCTTCCATATGTTTGGGGAGTCTCCCCGGTACCTTCTGTTTGGGAAGTCTCCCACAGTACCTTCTGTTTGGGGAGTCTCCCACAGTACCTTCTGTTTGGGGAGTCTCCCACAGTACCTTCTGTTTGGGGAGTCTCCCACAGTACCTTCTGATTGGGGAGTCTCCCACGGTACCTTCTTCCATATGTTTGGGGAGTCTCCCACGGTACCTTCTTCCATATGTTTGGGGAGTCTCCCACGGTACCTTCATCTGTTTGGGGATTCTGCCACAGTACCTACTGTTTGGGGGGTCTCCCACAGTACGTTCTGTTTGGGGAGTCACCCACAGTACCTTCTGTTTGGGGAGTCTCCCACAGTACCTTCTGTTTGGAGAGTCTCCCACAGTACCTTCTTCCATATGTTTGGGGAGTCTCCCACAGTACCTTCTTCCATATGTTTGGGGAGTCTCCCACAGTACCTTCTTCCATATTTTAGGGGAGTCTCCCACAGTACCTTCTTCCATATGTTTGGGGAGTCTCCCATAGTACCTTCTTTCATATGTTTGTGGAGTCTCCCACATGCCTTTTGGTGAACACCAAACTAGTTTGCTTCCCTTTTTCTTTAACCTCTTAAGTCGACCCTCTACTTTTTCGAACATTCTGTTAAAAATTGCGCAACATTTCAGCGCCCTGCTAATATATAATAATAATATATGCCATTTAGCGGACGCTTTTATCCAAAGCGACTTACAGTCATGTGTGCATACATTCTACGTATGGGTGGTCCCGGGGATCGAACCCACTACCCTGGCGTTACAAGCGCCATGCTCTACCAACTGAGCTACAGAAGGACCACTCGTGCCAGGAATATAGTATATGCATATGATTAGTATGTGTGGATAGAAAACACTCAGAAGTTTATAAAACGGGTTAAATCACGGCTGTGACTATAACAGAACGTGCGTTTCATCGAAAAGTGCAGGAAAATCTGATCACTGAAAATGGAAACATATATCCATGCGCCACTTCAACCGATTGATAAAGGCGAACCACATTAAATGCGGCCGAGGTTGCAATACCTACAGCTTCCACACGATGTCAACAGGCTTGTCATTTGCCTACGATTTGTTTCTTGGTCAATCGGACGCAAGGCAGAGCCTTTCTTCCGGTCTCCGACCGGATATTTTGGTTGAGATTTACCCGGACATTATTTCCAGACGTACCCCTATAGAATATACATCGCCTCGTGATCAATTTGATCGCTTATTAACGTTTACTAATACCTAAAGTTGCATTACAAAAGTATTTCGAAGTGTTTTGTGAAAGTTTATCGTCAACTTTTTTAATTTAAAAAAATGACCTTACGTTATAAGACGCTATTTTTTTTTGTTTATCACACAGTCTTCATAGATCGATATCTAGGCTATATATGGACCGATTTAATCGAAAAAAAGACCCAATCGTGATTATGGGACATCTAGGAGTGCCAACAAAGAAGATGGTCAAAGGTAATGAATGTTTTATATTTTATTTGTGCGGTTTGTGTAGCGCCGACTATGCTAATTATTTTGTTTACGTCCCCTGCGGGTCTTTTGGGGTGTTACATGCTATCAAATAATAGCTTCTCATGCTTTCGCCGAAAAGCATTTTAAAAATCTGACTTGTTGCCTGGATTCACGAGTGTAGCTTTAATTCAATACCCTGCATGTGTATTTTAATGAATGTTTGAGTTTTAACTAGTACTATTAGCATTTAGCGTAGCGCATTTGCATTTCCAGATGTCTAGATGGGACGCCTGCGTGTCAGGTAGGAGCAAGAGGTTAAGCAAGCTTTGCAGCACCTCTCGTAATACTGTTGCAGACTCTGGGGCCTTTCAGAACAGGTGTATATATACTGAGATCATGTGACAGATCATGTGACACTTAGATTGAACACAGGTGGACTTTATTTAACTAATTATGTTACTTCTGAAGGTAATTGGTTGCACCAGATCTTATATAGGGGCCTCGTAGCAAAGGGGGGGAATACATATACACCCACCCCTTTTCATAATTTTTTCATTTTCATTTCACCAATTTGGACTATTTTGTGTATGTCCATTACATGAAATCCAAATAAAAATCTACTTAAATTACAGGTTGTAATGGAACAAAATAGGAAAAACACAAAGGGGATAAATACTTTTGCAAGGCACTGTAGTAAAGTGATGGTGAGATCAGGTGAAGGAGGAGAACAGATGAGAATAAATACAGGAAGACAGGAACAGCAGTATAGTGTAGGTAGGGGTAAAGGATAGATAATAGACAGTAACAGCAGTATACTGCAGGTAGGGGTAAAGGATAGATAATAGACAGTAACAGCAGTATACTGTAGGTAGGGGTAAAGGATAGATAATAGACAGTAACAGCAGTATACTGTAGGTAGGGGTAAAGGATAGATAATAGACAGTAACAGCAGTATACTGTAGGTAGGGGTAAAGGATAGATAATAGACAGTAACAGCAGTATACTGCAGGTAGGGGTAAAGTGACTAGACAACAGGATAGATAATAGACAGTAACAGCAGTATACTGCAGGTAGGGGTAAAGTGACTAGACAACAGGATAGATAATAGACAGTAACAGCAGTATACTGTAGGTAGGGGTAAAGGATAGATAATAGACAGTAACAGCAGTATACTGTAGGTAGGGGTAAAGGATAGATAATAGACAGTAACAGCAGTATACTGTAGGTAGGGGTAAAGGATAGATAATAGACAGTAACAGCAGTATACTGTAGGTAGGGGTAAAGGATAGATAATAGACAGTAACAGCAGTATACTACAGGTAGGGGTAAAGGATAGATAATAGACAGTAACAGCAGTATACTGCAGGTAGGGGTAAAGGATAGATAATAGACAGTAACAGCAGTATACTGCAGGTAGGGGTAAAGGATAGATAATAGACAGTAACAGCAGTATACTGTAGGTAGGGGTATAGGATAGATAATAGACAGTAACAGCAGTATAGTGTAGGTAGGGGTAAAGGATAGATAATAGACAGTAACAGCAGTATACTGCAGGTAGGGGTAAAGGATAGATAATAGACAGTAACAGCAGTATACTGCAGGTAGGGGTAAAGGATAGATAATAGACAGTAACAGCAGTATACTGTAGGTAGGGGTAAAGGATAGATAATAGACAGTAACAGCAGTATACTATAGGGGTAAAGGATAGATAATAGACAGTAACAGCAGTATACTGTAGGTAGGGGTAAAGGATAGATAATAGACAGTAACAGCAGTATACTATAGGGGTAAAGGATAGATAATAGACAGTAACAGCAGTATACTGTAGGTAGGGGTAAAGGATAGATACTAGACAGTAACAACAGTATACTGTAGGTAGGGGTAAAGGATAGATAATAGACAGTAACAGCAGTATACTGTAGGTAGGATAGATAATAGACAGTAACAGCAGTATACTGTAGGTAGGATAGATAATAGACAGTAACAGCAGTATACTGTAGGTAGGGGTAAAGGATAGATACTAGACAGTAACAGCAGTATACTGTAGGTAGGGGTAAAGGATAGATAATAGACAGTAACAGCAGTATACTGCAGGTAGGGGTAAAGGATAGATAATAGACAGTAACAGCAGTATACTGTAGGTAGGGGTAAAGGATAGATAATAGACAGTAACAGCAGTATACTGTAGGTAGGGGTAAAGGATAGATAATAGACAGTAACAGCAGTATACTGTAGGTAGGGGTAAAGGATAGATAATAGACAGTAACAGCAGTATACTACAGGTAGGGGTAAAGGATAGATAATAGACAGTAACAGCAGTATACTGCAGGTAGGGGTAAAGGATAGATAATAGACAGTAACAGCAGTATACTGCAGGTAGGGGTAAAGGATAGATAATAGACAGTAACAGCAGTATACTGTAGGTAGGGGTATAGGATAGATAATAGACAGTAACAGCAGTATAGTGTAGGTAGGGGTAAAGGATAGATAATAGACAGTAACAGCAGTATACTGCAGGTAGGGGTAAAGGATAGATAATAGACAGTAACAGCAGTATACTGCAGGTAGGGGTAAAGGATAGATAATAGACAGTAACAGCAGTATACTGTAGGTAGGGGTAAAGGATAGATAATAGACAGTAACAGCAGTATACTATAGGGGTAAAGGATAGATAATAGACAGTAACAGCAGTATACTGTAGGTAGGGGTAAAGGATAGATAATAGACAGTAACAGCAGTATACTATAGGGGTAAAGGATAGATAATAGACAGTAACAGCAGTATACTGTAGGTAGGGGTAAAGGATAGATACTAGACAGTAACAACAGTATACTGTAGGTAGGGGTAAAGGATAGATAATAGACAGTAACAGCAGTATACTGTAGGTAGGATAGATAATAGACAGTAACAGCAGTATACTGTAGGTAGGATAGATACTAGACAGTAACAGCAGTATACTGTAGGTAGGGGTAAAGGATAGATAATAGACAGTAACAGCAGTATACTGTAGGTAGGGGTATAGGATAGATAATAGACAGTAACAGCAGTATACTGTAGGTAGGGGTAAAGGATAGATAATAGACAGTAACAGCAGTATACTGTAGGTAGGGGTAAAGGATAGATAATAGACAGTAACAGCAGTATACTGTAGGTAGGGGTAAAGGCTAGATAATAGACAGCAACAGCAGTATACTGTAGGTAGGGGTAAAGGATAGATAATAGACAGTAACAGCAGTATACTGTAGGTAGGGGTAAAGGATAGATAATAGACAGTAACAACAGTATACTGTAGGTAGGGGTAAAGGATAGATAATAGACAGTAACAGCAGTATACTGTAGGTAGGATAGATAATAGACAGTAACAGCAGTATACTGTAGGTAGGATAGATACTAGACAGTAACAGCAGTATACTGTAGGTAGGGGTAAAGGATAGATAATAGACAGTAACAGCAGTATACTGTAGGTAGGGGTATAGGATAGATAATAGACAGTAACAGCAGTATACTGTAGGTAGGGGTAAAGGATAGATAATAGACAGTAACAGCAGTATACTGTAGGTAGGGGTAAAGGATAGATAATAGACAGTAACAGCAGTATACTGTAGGTAGGGGTAAAGGCTAGATAATAGACAGCAACAGCAGTATACTGTAGGTAGGGGTAAAGGATAGATAATAGACAGTAACAGCAGTATACTGTAGGTAGGGGTAAAGGATAGATAATAGACAGTAACATCAGTATACTGTAGGTAGGGGTAAAGGATAGATAATAGACAGTAACAGCAGTATACTGTAGGTAGGGGTAAAGGATAGATAATAGACAGTAACAGCAGTATACTGCAGGTAGGGGTAAAGGATAGATAATAGACAGTAACAGCAGTATACTGTAGGTAGGGGTAAAGGATAGATAATAGACAGTAACAGCAGTATACTGTAGGTAGGGGTAAAGGATAGATAATAGACAGTAACAGCAGTATACTGTAGGTAGGGGTAAAGGATAGATAATAGACAGTAACAGCAGTATACTGTAGGTAGGGGTAAAGGATAGATAATAGACAGTAACAGCAGTATACTACAGGTAGGGGTAAAGGATAGATAATAGACAGTAACAGCAGTATACTGCAGGTAGGGGTAAAGGATAGATAATAGACAGTAACAGCAGTATACTGCAGGTAGGGGTAAAGGATAGATAATAGACAGTAACAGCAGTATACTGTAGGTAGGGGTATAGGATAGATAATAGACAGTAACAGCAGTATAGTGTAGGTAGGGGTAAAGGATAGATAATAGACAGTAACAGCAGTATACTGCAGGTAGGGGTAAAGGATAGATAATAGACAGTAACAGCAGTATACTGCAGGTAGGGGTAAAGGATAGATAATAGACAGTAACAGCAGTATACTGTAGGTAGGGGTAAAGGATAGATAATAGACAGTAACAGCAGTATACTGTAGGTAGGGGTAAAGGATAGATAATAGACAGTAACAGCAGTATACTATAGGGGTAAAGGATAGATAATAGACAGTAACAGCAGTATACTGTAGGTAGGGGTAAAGGATAGATAATAGACAGTAACAGCAGTATACTATAGGGGTAAAGGATAGATAATAGACAGTAACAGCAGTATACTGTAGGTAGGGGTAAAGGATAGATACTAGACAGTAACAACAGTATACTGTAGGTAGGGGTAAAGGATAGATAATAGACAGTAACAGCAGTATACTGTAGGTAGGATAGATAATAGACAGTAACAGCAGTATACTGTAGGTAGGATAGATAATAGACAGTAACAGCAGTATACTGTAGGTAGGGGTAAAGGATAGATACTAGACAGTAACAGCAGTATACTGTAGGTAGGGGTAAAGGATAGATAATAGACAGTAACAGCAGTATACTGTAGGTAGGGGTATAGGATAGATAATAGACAGTAACAGCAGTATACTGTAGGTAGGGGTAAAGGATAGATAATAGACAGTAACAGCAGTATACTGTAGGTAGGGGTAAAGGATAGATAATAGACAGTAACAGCAGTATACTGTAGGTAGGGGTAAAGGCTAGATAATAGACAGCAACAGCAGTATACTGTAGGTAGGGGTAAAGGATAGATAATAGACAGTAACAGCAGTATACTGTAGGTAGGGGTAAAGGATAGATAATAGACAGTAACATCAGTATACTGTAGGTAGGGGTAAAGGATAGATAATAGACAGTAACAGCAGTATACTGTAGGTAGGGGTAAAGGATAGATAATAGACAGTAACAGCAGTATACTGTAGGTAGGGGTAAAGGATAGATAATAGACAGTAACAGCAGTATACTGTAGGTAGGGGTAAAGGATAGATAATAGACAGTAACAGTAGTATACTGTAGGTAGGGATAGAGTGACTAGACAACAGGATAGATAATAGACAGTAACAGCAGTATACTGTAGGTAGGGATAGAGTGACTAGACAACAGGATAGATAATAGACAGTAACAGCAGTATACTGTAGGTAGGGATAGAGTGACTAGACAACAGGATAGATAATAGACAGTAACAGCAGTATACTGTAGGTAGGGATAGAGTGACTAGACAACAGGATAGATAATAAACAGTAGCAGCAGTATAAAAATCAGAAACTTGCAAAAATCAGAAACTTTCTGTCCAAAAATGATGCAGAAAAATTAATCCATGCTTTTGTCACTTCTAGGTTAGACTACTGCAATGCTCTATTTTCCGGCTACCCGGATAAAGCACTAAATAAACTTCAGTTAGTGTTAAATACGGCTGCTAGAATCCTGACTAGAACCAAAAAATTTGATCATATTACTCCAGTGCTAGCCTCTCTACACTGGCTTCCTGTCAAAGCAAGGGCTGATTTCAAGGTTTTACTGCTAACCTACAAAGCATTACATGGGCTTGCTCCTACCTACCTCTCTGATTTGGTCCTGCCGTACATACCTACACGTACGCTACGGTCACAAGACGCAGGCCTCCTAATTGTCCCTAGAATTTCTAAGCAAACAGCTGGAGGCAGGGCTTTCTCCTATAGAGCTCCATTTTTATGGAACGGTCTGCCTACCCATGTCAGAGACGCAAACTCGGTCTCAACCTTTAAGTCTTTACTGAAGACTCATCTCTTCAGTGGGGTCATATGATTGAGTGTAGTCTGGCCCAGGAGTGGGAAGGTGAACGGAAAGGCTCTGGAGCAACGAACCGCCCTTGCTGTCTCTGCCTGGCCGGTTCCCCTTTTTCCACTGGGATTCTCTGCCTCTAACCCTGTTACGGGGCTGAGTCACTGGCTTGCTGGGGCTCTCTCGTGCCGTCCCTGGGGGGGTACGTCACCTGGGTGGGTTGATTCACTGTTGTGGTCGGCCTGTCTGGGTTCCCCCCTTGGGTTGTACCGTGTCGGAGATCTTTGTGGGCTATACTCGGCCTTGTCTCAGGATGGTAAGTTGGTGGTTGAAGATTTCCCTCTAGTGGTGTGGGGGCTGTGCTTTGGCAAAGTGGGTGGGGTTATATCCTTCCTGTTTGGCCCTGTCCGGGGTGTCCTTGGATGGGGCCACAGTGTCTCCTGACCCCTCCTGTCTCAGCCTCCAGTATTTATGCTGCAGTAGTTTATGTGTCGGGGGCTAGGGTCAGTTTGTTTATCTGGAGTACTTCTCCTGTCCTATTCGGTGTCCTGTGTGAATCTAAGTGTGCGTTCTCTAATTCTCTCCTTCTCTCTTTCTTTCTCTCTCTCGGAGGACCTGAGCCCTAGGACCATGCCCCAGGACTACCTGACATGATGACTCCTTGCTGTCCCCAGTCCACCTGGCCATGCTGCTGCTCCAGTTTCAACTGGCCTGGGCCCTAGGACCATGTCCCAGGACTACCTGACATGAGGACTCCTTGCTGTCCCCAGTCCACCTGGCCATGCTCCTGCTCCAGTTTCAACTGTTCTGCCTTACTATTATTCAACCATGCTGGTCATTTATGAACATTTGAACATCTTGGCCACGTTCTGTTATAATCTCCACCCGGCACAGCCAGAAGAGGACTGGCCACCCCACATATGCTCTCTCTAATTCTCTCTTTCTTTCTCTCTCTCGGAGGACCTGAGCCCTAGGACCGTGCCCCAGGACTACCTGACATGATGGCTCCTTGCTGTCCCCAGTCCACCTGACTGTGCTGCTGCTCCAGTTTCAACTGTTCTGCCTTATTATTATTTGACCATGCTGGTCATTTATGAACATTTGAACATCTTGGTCATGTTCTGTTATAATCTCTACCCGGCACAGCCAGAAGAGGACTGGCCACCCCACATAGCCCGGTTCCTCTCTAGGTTTCTTCCTAGGTTTTGGCCTTTCTAGGGAGTTTTTCCTAGCCACCGTGCTTTTACACCTGCATTGTTTGCTGTTTGGGGTTTTAGGCTGGGTTTCTGTACAGCACTTTGAGATATCAGCTGATGTACGAAGGGCTATATAAATAAATTTGATTTGATTTGGTATACTGTAGGTAGGGATAGAGTGACTAGACAACAGGATAGATAATAAACAGTAGCAGAATATGTGATCAGTCAAAAAAGTTAGTATCGATGATACAGTATATATGTATGCATATGAGATGAATAATGTAGGGTAAGTAACATTATATAAGGTAGCATTGTTTAAAGTGGCTAGTGATATATTTATATATTTATATTTATATATATATATTTTATATATTTATATATTTATATAATTTCCCACCAATTCCCATTATTAAAGTGGCTGGAGTTGGGTCAGTGTCAATGACAGTGTGTTGGCAGCAGCCACTCAATGTTAGTGGTGGCTGTTTAACAGTCTGATGGCCTTGAGATAGAAGCTGTTTTTCAGTCTCTCGGTCCCAGCTTGATGCACCTGTACTGACCTCGCCTTCTGGATGATAGCGGGGTGAACAGGCAGTGGCTCGGGTGGTTGATGTCCTTGATGATCTTTATGGCCTTCCTGTAACATCGGGTGGTGTAGGTGTCCTGGAGGGCAGGTAGTTTGCCCCCGGTGATGCGTTGTGCAGACCTCACTACCTTCTGGAGAGCCTTTCGGTTGAGGGCGGAGCAGTTGCCGTACCAGGCGGTGATACAGCCCGCCAGGATGCTCTCGATTGTGCATCTGTAGAAGTTTGTGAGTGCTTTTGGTGACAAGCCAAATTTCTTCAGCCTCCTGAGGTTGAAGAGGCGCTGCTGCGCCTTCTTCACGACGCTGTCAGTGTGAGTGGACCAATTCAGTTTGTCTGTGATGTGTATGCCGAGGAACTTAAAACTTGCTACCCTCTCCACTACTGTTCCATCGATGTGGATAGGGGGGTGTTCCCTCTGCTGTTTCCTGAAGTCCACAATCATCTCCTTAGTTTTGTTGACGTTGAGTGTGAGGTTATTTTCCTGACAACACACTCCAAACTTGATGATTGAGTTGGAGGCGTGCGTGGCCACGCAGTCGTGGATGAACAGGGAGTACAGGAGAGGGCTCAGAACGCACCCTTGTGTTTAGGATCAGCGGGGAGGAGATGTTGTTGCCTACCCTCACCACCTGGGGGGGAGGCCCGTCAGGAAGTCCAGTACCCAGTTGCACAGGGCGGGGTCGAGACCCAGGGTCTCGAGCTTGATGACAAGCTTGGAGGGTACTATGGTGTTGAATGCCGAGCTGTAGTCGGTGAACAGCATTCTCACATAGGTATTCCTCTTGTCTAGGTGGGTTAGGGCAGTGTGCAGTGTGGTTGAGATTGCATCGTCTGTGGACCTGTTTGGGCGGTAAGCAAATTGGAGTGGGTCTAGGGTGTCAGGTAGGGTGGAGGTGATATGGTCCTTGACTAGTCTCTCAAAGCACTTCATGATGACGGAACTGAGTGCTACGGGGCGGTAGTCGTTTAGCTCAGTTACCTTAGCTTTCTTGGGAACAGGAACAATGGTGGCCCTCTTGAAGCATGTGGGAACAGCAGACTGGTATAGGGATTGATTGAATATGTCCGTAAACACACCGGCCAGCTGGTCTGCGCATGCTCTGAGGGCGTGGCTGGGGATGCCGTCTGGGCCTGCAGCCTTGCGAGGGTTAACACGTTTAAATGTCTTACTCACCTCGGCTGCAGTGAAGGAGAGACCGCATGTTTTCGTTGCAGGCCGTGTCAGTGGCACTGTATTGTCCTCAAAGCGGGCAAAAAAGTTATTTAGTCTGCCTGGGAGCAATACATCCTGGTCCGTGACTGGGCTGGGTTTCTTCTTGTAGTCGGTGATTGACTGTAGACCCTGCCACATGCCTCTTGTGTCTGAGCCGTTGAATTGAGATTCTACTTTGTCTCTGTACTGACGCTTAGCTTGTTTAATAGCCTTGAGGAGGGAATAGCTGCACTGTTTGTATTTGGTCATGTTGCCAGACACCTTGCCCTGATTAAAAGCAGTGGTTTGCGCTTTCAGTTTCACGCGAATGCTGCCATCAATCCACGGTTTCTGGTTAGGGAATGTTTTTATCGTTGCTATGGGAACGACATCTTCAACGCACGTTCTAATGAACTCACACACCGAATCAGCATTTTCGTCAATATTTTTATCTGACGCAATACGAAACATGTCCCAGTCCACGTGATGGAAGCAGTCTTGGAGTGTGGAGTCAGCTTGATCAGACCAGCGTTGGACAGACCTCAGCGTGGGAGCCTCTTGTTTAAGTTTCTGTCTGTAGGCAAGGATCAACAAAATGGAGTCGTGGTCAGCTTTTCCGAAAGGGGGGGCGTTGCAGGGCCTTGTATGCGTCGCGGAAAGAAGAGTAACAATTATCCAAGGTTTTACCACCCCTGGTTGCGCAATCGATATGCTGATAAAATTTAGGGAGTCTTGTTTTCAGATTAGCTTTGTTAAAATCCCCAGCTACAATGAATGCAGCCTCCGGATAAATGGTTTCCAGTTCGTGAAGAGTTAAATAAAGTTCGTTCAGAGCCATCGATGTGTCTGCTTGGGGGGGGGGGGGGGGGGTATACGGCTGTGATTATAATCGAAGAGAATTCTCTTGGTAGATAATGCGGTCTACATTTGATTGTGAGGAATTCTAAATCAGGTGAGCAGAAGGATTTGAGTTCCTGTATGTTTCTTTCATCACACCATGTCTCGTTAGTCATGAGGCATACGCCCCCACCACTCTTCTTACCAGAAAGATGCTTGTTTCTGTCGGGGCGATGCGTGGAGAAACCCGCTGGCTGCACCGCCCCGGATAGCGTCTTCCCAGTGAGCCATGTTTCCGTGAAGCAGAGAACGTTGCAGTCTCTGATGTCCCTCTGGAATGCTACCCTTGCTCGGATTTCATCAACCTTGTTGTCAAGAGACTGTACATTGGCAATAAGAATGCTAGGGAGTGGTGCGCGATGTGCCCTTGTCCGGAGTCTGACCAGAAGACCGCTACGTTTCCCTCTTTTACGAAGTCGTTTTTTTTTGGGATCGCTGCATGGAATCAATTCCGTTGGCCTGTTTGTAAGGCAGAACACAGGATCCGCGTCGCGGAAAACATATTCTTGGTCGTACTGATGGTGAGTTGACGCTGATCTTATATTCAGTAGTTCTTCTCGACTGTATGTAATGAAACCTAAGATGACCTGGGGTACTAATGTAAGAAATAACACGTAAAAAAAACAAAAAACTGCATAGTTTCCTAGGAACGCGAAGCAGTACGCACTACCCTCTTTAGCATCTTGTGGTCGGATGCCAAGGCGTTGCCTTAGCAAGCGGTGGGGCAGCAAGTCCTGATGCAGCTATATAACTTTTTGAGGATCTGAGGACCAACGCCAAATATTTTCAGCCTCCTAAAAGGGAAATCCTTGTTGGGCCCTCTTCACGACTGTGTTGGTGTGTATGGACCATGATAATTCCTTATTGATGTGTACAACGAGGAACTTGAAGCTCTCGACCTGCTACAGCCCCGTCGATGTGGACGATTGGGGCGTGCTCGGCCCTCTGTTTCCTGTAGTCCACGATCAGCTCTTTTGTCTTACTGATGTTAAGGGAGAAGTTGTTTTCCTGGCACCAAACTGCCAGGTCTCTGACCTCCTCCCTATAGGCAATCTCATTGTTGTCGGTGATCAGGAATACCACCGTTGTGTCGTCAGCAACCTTAATGATGCTGTAGGAGCCAAGTAGTTGTGGGTGAACAGATAGTACAGGAGGGGACTAAGCATGCACCCCTGAGGTGCCCCCGTGTTGAGGGTCAGATATGTTGTCTAGCAGTTGGTATGTTGTCAAGGAGGGTGGTCAAGTGTGTTGAGTATCACCCGGTATGGGGACAGGGACAGTGGAGGAAGCTCAACTGACGTCTTTCACTTGCACAGACACACACTCTCTCTCAGTAGTCACTCGCAGCTTCCAGAGCTGTCCAGTTCTACGTCTGCCAGACCATTTTCTACTAGTTAGGATTTCCATCTACCCTGCCAAAATCCATTTGAGCTATGAGAGATTTTCTCCCACTCTCTACTTTATTTATCCCTCTCCCGCTCTCTCTTTCTCTCTCCTCACGTTCTCTCTCTGTCAACCCACATCCTCCTGAAAAGCACAGAGTACTCTCTCGCTCATTGTCCCTCAGTTTCACTCTCCAACGTTCACTCGTTCTCCCCCTCTCCTCTCACCCTCACACCCTCTCCCTCTTTCTCTCTCTGCTCCTCCCTCTCTCACTCTCTTCCACTTTCTCACTCTCCCCAACCCCCTTCAAAGCAAAATTCATCCTCTCTTTTTCTCTCATCTATTTCATCGTCAAGTTGTTTTTTAGTGGGCCTCATCATTTAGTATTGAGCTGCCAAAACACTGTTCTTTGTGTTCTGACGTTTTGCCATAGACTTCCTAAAAGAAGCAGCTCGTGTGTGTGTGTATGTGTGTGTGGCCGCCTTCACTTGCTAAGTGTTCATAACCGCTCTGCCAAAGTGGTGCTAAAAGACTGAAGGCTCTCTACAACGTAACTACAAACACAGAGTTATCAGCAGAGATACAATGTAAAACAGTAGCCAGTAGGTTACAGTTTACTGTAAAACAGCACAGAAGCCATCTCTGGATAGTACATTACTATAATTTTTACAGTAACTTTCCACCATCTTCCTGTATTTTACTGTAATATCAGAGAACTATACAGTACAATGCCGTAACAAAGCACTCAATTTTGATGGGCTTATGTCTGTTAAATTGTCTATCTTGAATGGTGTGCCCCAAGGCTCTGTACTTGGTCCTCTCTTATTCACTATTTATAAATGATTTAGACAAAAATGTCCAAAATGCACAAATTCATTTTTATGATACTGTTATTTATATCTGTAAACGGGACGTTTTCTTTTATGAGGTATTTAGTAATCAATGTATGACTCATTCTGTGTGATTAGTTAGGTATTTAGTAAATAAATAATTAAACCAAATTTTGTATTGCTGATTTAACTTGGATACTTCAGAGAAATATTCAGAAATGTTCTCATAGAATAGATGTTTCGGCTGTTGTTGGACTTCGCATCCCAGGTTGACAAAATTTCTAGCTGCAGACTAGTAATTAGTATCTAAGATTTGCTCTTATTCGATAGAGATCGATAGTCTCAGAGTTTAAACATTTCCAGCCATGTAGCCAATGCTCCACGTGGTATGGTTAGGAATTCAATACCTATTCACAATCACAGCTCACACTGTGGGTTTCCTTAGTCTGAACTCAAAGCTGTGCCACCTTAGTTTACACCGAGGTACGTGTGGTCTGAAGAGGATTTCCTCAGGAGGGGGTTTTATTCGTAAAAGAAAGGGCAGTTCTATGACGCCGGATCATGTCTGTGCTCACGGGGGCCAATGAGTTAGCTCAACTTTAAAGGTTTAACATCACATTACATCATTTCCCAAATAGTTTCATCTTTACTCATTCATTTTATACAAGACTTAGATGCAAACCCCATAATTGAGAAATGTACACATTGAGAGATATGGTTATGTGTGTTTCCTGTCCTCTCTGAGGTCACCAAATGAAACACATTACCACTACTAGGGGGGTTATTTGCTCTTACCACTACTAGGGGGTTTATAATCACATTACCACTACTAGGGGGATTTTATAATACACATTACCACTACTAGGGGATTTATAATACAATTACCACTACTAGGGGGATTTATAACACATTACCACTACTAGGGGTTTATAATCACATTACCACAACTAGGGGTTTATAATACACATTACCACTACTAGGGGGTTTATAATACATTACCACTACTAGGGGTTTATAAACATTACCACTACTAGGGGTTTATAATACACATTCCCACTACTAGGGGATTTATAATACACATTACCACTACTAGGGGATTTATAATACACATTACCACTACTAGGGGATTTATAACACACATTACCACTACTAGGGGGTTTATAATACACATTACCACAACTAGGGGATTTATAATACACATTACCACAACTAGGGGGATTTATAATACACATTACCACAACTAGGGGTTTATAATACACATTACCACAACTAGGGGGATTTCACACATTACCACTACTAGGGGGATTTATAATACACATTACCACAACTAGGGGGGTTTATAATACACATTACCACTACTAGGGGTTTATAATACACATTACCACAACTAGGGGGTTTATAATACACATTACCACAACTAGGGGGTTTATAATACACATTACCACTACTAGGGGGGGGTTTATAATACACATTACCACAACTAGGGGTTTATAATACACATTACCACAACTAGGGGGTTTATAATACACATTACCACTACTAGGGGGGGTTTATAATACACATTACCACTACTAGGGGGTTTATAATACACATTACCACTACTAGGGGGATTTATAATACACATTACCACAACTAGGGGTTTATAATACACATTACCACTACTAGGGGGGTTTATAATACACATTACCACTACTAGGGGGTTTATAATACACATTACCACTAATAGGGGGTTTATAATACACATTACCACAACTAGGGATTTATAATACACATTACCACTACTAGGGGGTTTATAATACACATTACCACAACTAGGGGGTTTATAATACACATTACCACTACTAGGGGGTTTATAATACACATTACCACTACTAGGGGGATTTATAACACACATTACCACTACTAGGGGGGATTTATAACACACATTACCACTACTAGGGGGGGTTTATAATACACATTACCACTACTAGGGGGGTTTATAATACACATTATCACTACTAGGGGGGATTTATACAGTGTCAAGAATAATTTCTGCATAAATCCGTCATTAAATTTGATGTGAAATTCATCACAACAATAGACAAAGTCTGCTTAGACGAATAACACAAAAAATATAGGTTTTCATGTCTTTATTGAACACACCGTGTAAACATTCACTGTACTTGGAGGGAAAAAGTATGTGAAACCTTGGATAAAATAACTGGTTGACCCTCCTTTAGCAGCAGTAACCTCAACCAAACTTGTTCTGTAGTTGCTGATCAGACCTGCACAATGGTCAGGAGGAATTTTGGACCATTCCTCTTTACAAAATGGTTTCAGTTCAGCAATATTCTTGGATTGTCTGGTGTGAACTGTTCTCTTGAGGTCATGCCACAGCATCTCAATCGGGTTGAGGTCAGGACTCTGACTGGGCCACTCCACAAGGCGTATTTTCTCCTGTTGAAGTAATTCTGTTGTTGATTTACTTCTGTGCTTTTGGTCGTTGTCCTGTTGCATCACCCAACTTATGTTGAGCTTCAATTGGCGGACAGACAGCCTTACATTCTCCTGCAAAATGTCTTGATAAACTTGGGAATTCATTTTTCCGTCGATGATAGCAAGCTGTCCAAGCCCTGAGGCAGCCAAGCAGCCCCAAACCATGATGCTTCCTCCACCATACTTGACAGTTGGGATGAGGTTTTGATGTTGGTGTGCTGTGCCTTCTTTACTCCACACATGGTGTTGTGTGTTCCTTCCAAACAACTCAACTTTAGTTTAATCTGTCCACAGAATATTTTGCCAGTAGCGCTGTAGAACATCCAGATGCACTTTTGCAAACTTCAGATGTGCAGCAATGTTTTTGTGGGACAGCAGTGGCTTCTTCCGTGGTGTCCTCCTATGAACACCATTCTTGTTTAGTGTTTTACGTATCGTAGGCTCGTCAACAGAGATGTTAGCATGTTCCAGAGATTTCTGTAAGTCTTTAGCTGACACTATAGGATTCTTCTTAACCTCATTGACCATTCTGCCCTGTGCTCTTGCAGTCATCTTTGCAGGACGGACACTCCTAGGGAGAGTAGCAACAGTGCTGAACTTTCTCCATTTATAGACAATTTGTCTTACTGTGGACTGATGAACATCAAGGCTTTTAGAGATACTTTTGTAACCCTTTCCAGCTTTATGCAAGTCAACAATTCTTAGGTCTTCTGAGATCTATTTTGTTCGAGGCATGGTTCACATCAGGCAATACTTCTTGTGAATAGCAAAGACGAATTTTGTGGGTGTTTTTTTATAGGGCAAAGCAGCTCTAACCAACATCTCTGGTCTCATGGACTCCAGGATAGCTGAGTCCTGACTCCAAAAGGGTGTAGACAGAGAAGGTGTGTGTGACAGGGTTGGTTAGGTTTCCACTTGCCTGTAAAGAAAGGTGTGTTCAATGATTAAAGCATTCTTATTTGTTGGTTCAATTCCGATGACAATAAGGTGTGTTGTGATTGGCCCCGTTTGACGATAGGTGGAGATCCGAATGTCAGGTATTCCCAGTATGAAAATGTGATGCAAGGGGTAGGTCACGTTCTGAATACTGTTTTCTATTTTCTATTTTACAATGTGTACAAGTTTGCTGTACGTTACCGATTTGTACATGTGTGGGATTGAGGGGCTTTCTGGGATGTGCTTTGGTATATGATTCCTGTAAATAAGTGTGTTAGCTAGCATACACTGATGAATGGTCACATAAGCCCACTGCTAACACAGTTGTCTTCATGATACAGATTTTGACCAATCACACCCATCAATGTCATTAAGCTCTGCACAACTAACGTGCTGTTTCCTGTTTAACTACACAACTAACGTGCTGTTTCCTGTTTAACCTCTTGCTCCTACCTGGCATGCAGGCGTCCCATCTAGAGCTCTGGAAATGCAAATGCGCTACGCTAAATGCTAATAGTATTAGTTAAAACTCAAACATTCATTAAAATACACATGCAGGGTATTGAATTAAAGCTACACTCGTTGTGAATCCAGGCAAAAAGACAGATTTTTAAAATGCTTTTGGCGAAAGCATGAGAAACTATTATCTGATAGCATGTAACACCCCAAAAGACCCGCAGGGACGAAACAAAATAATTAGCATAGTCGTCGCTACACAAACCGCACAAATAAAATATAAAACATTCATTACCTTTGACCATCTTCTTTGTTGGCACTCCTAGATGTCCCATAATCACTATTGGGTCTTTTTTTCGATTAAATCGGTCCATATATAGCCTAGATATCGTTCTATGAAGACTGTGTGATAAACGGAAAAAAAGAGCGTTTCATAACGTAACGTCATTTATTAAAATTCAAAAAGTCACCGATAAACTTTCACAAAACATTTCGAAATACTTTTGTAATGCAACATTAGGTATTAGTGCACGTTAATAAGCGATAAAATTCATCAGGAGGCGATGTCATTTCTATAGGTGTCCGTCTCGAAAACATGTCTTGGAGAGAGCTCGACCAAAACATCCGGTCGGAGACCGGAGGGAATCGATTCCCTTGATTCGGTTAGACCAAGAATCAAAGCTGAATCAAATGACAAGACTCTAGACAACGTGTGGAAGCTGTAGGCACTGCAACCTCGGCCTCATTTAATTCGGTTCACTTTGAACAATTCCTGGAAGTAGCGCAAGGATATTTATTTCCATTTTCAGTGATTTCCCTGCGCTTTTCGATGAAACGCACATTCTGTTATAGTCACAGCCGTGATTTAACCAGTTTTATAAACGGCTGAGTGTTTTCTATCCACACATACTAATCATATGCATATACTATATTCCTGGCCTGAGTAGCAGGGCGCTGAAATGTTGCGCGATTTTTAACAGAATGTTTGAAAAAGTAGGGGGTCGACTAAACAGGTTAACTACACAACTAACGTGCTGTTTCCTGTTTAACTACACAACTAACGTGCTGTTTCCTGTTTAACTACACAACTAACGTACTGTTTCCTGTTTAACTACACAACTAACGTGCTGTTTCCTGTTTAACTACACAACTAACGTGCTGTTTCCTGGTTAACTACACAACTAACGTGCTGTTTCCTGTTTAACTACACTGGTTAACTACACAACTAACGTGCTGTTTCCTGTTTAACTACACAACTAACGTGCTGTTTCCTGTTTAACTACACAACTAAACGTGCTGTTTCCTGTTTAACTACACAACTAACGTGCTGTTTCCTGTTTAACTACACAACTAACGTACTGTTTCCTGTTTAACTACACAACTAACGTGCTGTTTCCTGTTTAACTACACAACTAATGTGCTGTTTCCTGTTTAACTACACAACAAAGGGATGTTTCCTGGTTAACTACACAACTAACGTGCTGTTTCCTGTTTAACTACACAACTAACGTGCTGTTTCCTGTTTAACTACACAACAAAGGGATGTTTCCTGTTTAACTACACAACTAACGTGCTGTTTCCTGTTTAACTACACAACAAAGGGATGTTTCCTGTTTAACTACACAACTGACGTGCTGTTTCCTGTTTAACAACAGATAATAAATATTGCTCAACTGGGACCACTGTCCGGGGTGATTTATGTGAACAAAACACAACGCAGGGAGAGTACGTGTTTGTATCTTCCGAAAGTTGATTGCATTTGATTTGGAACCGGCTGCTTCCGGCTGCATGAGCCACGGACCCCGTTCAAAACAAAAGTGACGTCATTAAGCACGTGTAGTAATCACTAGGACTCTGTGTTTTCCCATGCAAAAGGCCTTCCAAAATGAAACAAATTGTTAGAAAATGCTAACTTTTATTTGATATAAATTACATGTATGATTCTGGAGAATGCTGATAACTGTTCCGTTGAGATAGAGGCGCTCCTCCTGTCCTGCTTCGTCCGACCAGTAGCCGGCAGTTTAGGATAATTGAATCCGCCCAGATTGCCTGTCAATTGCTGTTCAGGATTTAAACGCCCCACAAACACTCTGCTCGGCTAGAGGGCCCCCGCGGCTCGGTGAATAGAAAACCCCGATTCCTCTTTTAACCTCCATTGACACACACACACACACACACACACACACACACACACACACACACACACACACACACACACACACACACACACACACACACACACACACACACACACACACACACACACACACACACACACGGTGCTCAACTACGGACGGCCTTGATTGGTTAACCAATCCTAGCAGTCACAATTGTGTGGGCAGGACTGACACACGCGCCTCCGGAGCTCAAGAGCAGCACTTTACCGATTCTGTGCGTGAGAGCAAAGTGAGGAAGAGAGGAATACGGCAGCATCTCTTCTTCTTACCGGAGGAAAAACGACGAATCATTATCACAGCTATAGTGCTACGGAGCAGTTACATCTAATCTGCGCGCTACCCAATTCCCGGTACATCTGCTAGGCCACCTCAAGGGGACTAAACCGAATAAAGGAGGAAAACGTTAAGGAAGCCTTATTTACCGATCGATACGCACGAGGAGCCCATATATATACGGATCTCACAGCAACACGAGGACTGACGAGGCCACCCCCACCTGGATAACAAACCGCTTAACGTAGAACGGAGAGCTTTCGGTAACGCTAGTAAAGAGAGCGAGAGGACAGGATGAATCTCAAGCATCACTTGGTCCTGACGCTGTGCGCAGTCTACGGGATCCTGCTAAAAGGTAAACCTGCTGGTTTGAACTTTTACACGGAATGGATTTTGGTGTTTGTGTGCATAGACAATTTGCAAATCAGATTTTTACAACCACAGTGTGTCATTTCAAATCTTCTTAGAAATTATATGTGACCATTACAAATCGTGGTAAACTAACACTTATTTCAAAGTGTTGATGAACAAACAAGACAGGAGTGTTGCATCCCAAACACCGCGGGTGTTTGCAAATTCTGACTTCAATGAAGTCTTTATTAGAGCTGTCACACTTTCTCTAGTCTTCGGAAATCAACACCAGTGGTGTAAGTCACTCGTTTTCTAGGGTGTTGTTTTAACAGCGTAGGGTGTAACGCCTTATATGCATATTTATTTCCTAGGGTGTCTTTCAGGTGAATTTGAGAAGTACCAGTACCACCCACGACTGTGTTTTCTAGCCACAGAGACATCATTGTTGCATTCAATGGTTGTCAGTCCTGTAGCCTACATCAAGCAAGTTCCTTACAAATATAAAAATATGAAATATTTATATGTTTTTATGTGTATTTTATTTTATATTACTTTTTTTTCCGACAATGTCATACTTCAACAACCTAGTTTTTAACTCCAACACAGTGGTCTGAAACTCCTGGTTCGCAGGCCACATCGGCCTGTTACACGTTACGCTGGCTTGCAAAGAGTTCTATAAATCATATTGGAATCCGGCCACGGTTCGAATAGCAAACGATTCTAAACTTTTTAAATCCCCGGCAATTATTGCCATTGTAAGGTAAGGTGGTAAGGTTCATGGTAAGGAACATTGATAAATTAGATTGGAATAACCATCTCAACAAACAGGTGAAATTAATCCAACCACTTACATTTTTCAAAACTATTCCAAAATGTATGTTATTTATATCTGTGTATAAGAACAATGAATCAGTGGATGTGCAAACAGAAACAGGTGAATTAATGAATGAATGAATGTTGTGTCAAATCGACAAGTGGCAACCCATCCCTTATGGGATTAATTCACATAAACAAACATGACAATAATTCACTGCTAATTAAATTACAATTCTTCTGTGTCTGTTCTCTGCATTGCACATCACAGAAAGAGTGAACAAATACATAATAATAAGGTTATCCAAACAATATTGATATCCCTAGAGCAGTAAAATAACATGCATATATACACATACATACATACTCTATACATACATACATACATACATACATACATACATACATACATACATACTTACATTTAAGTCATTTAGCAGACGCTCTTATCCAGAGCGACTTACAAATTGGTGCATTCACCTTATGACATCCAGTGGAACAGTCACTTTACAATAGTGCATCTAAATCTTAAAGGGGGGGGTGAGAAGGATTACTTATCCTGCATACATACGTACATACTCTGTACATACATGCATACATACATGCATACATACATACATACATGCTGTATATCGGTAGCGGCTAGTAGGACTGTGATGACGACTGCCGAGCACCGCCCGAACAGGCAGGGGGAAGTCGTGACAGGTATATCTGGTCTGTCTCCATAATACCAGGGTATATATGGTGGTCTGTCTCCTCATGACTACATAATACCAGGGTATATCTGGTCTGTCTCCATAATACCAGGGTATATATGGTGGTCTGTCTCCTCATGACTACATAATACCAGGGTATATATGGTGGTCTGTCTCCTCATGACTACATAATACCAGGGTATATCTGGTCTGTCTCCTCATGACTACATAATACCAGGGTATATCTGGTCTGTCTCCTCATGACTACATAATACCAGGGTATATCTGGTGGTCTGTCTCCTCATGACTACATAATACCAGGGTATATCTGGTCTGTCTCCTCATGACTACATAATACCAGGGTATATCTGGTCTGTCTCCTCATGACTACATAATACCAGGGTATATCTGGTCTGTCTCCTCATGACTACATAATACCAGGGTATATCTGGTCTGTCTCCTCATGACTACATAATACCAGGGTATATCTGGTCTGTCTCCTCATGACTACATAATACCAGGGTATATCTGGTGGTCTGTCTGTCTCTCCACTACATAATACCAGGGTATATCTGGTGGTCTGTCTCCTCATGACTACATAATACCAGGGTATATCTGGTCTGTCTCCTCATGACTACATAATACCAGGGTATATCTGGTCTGTCTCCTCATGACTACATAATACCAGGGTATATCTGGTCTGTCTCCTCATGACTACATAATACCAGGGTATATCTGGTCTGTCTCCATAATACCAGGGTATATCTGGTATATCTGTCTCCTCATGACTACATAATACCAGGGTATATCTGGTCTGTCTCCATAATACCAGGGTATATATGGTGGTCTGTCTCCTCATGACTACATAATACCATCTGGGTCTCCTCATACTACTGGTATATCTGGTCTGTCTCCTCATGACTACATAATACCAGGGTATATCTGGTCTGTCTCCATAATACCAGGGTATATCTGGTGGTCTGTCTCTACATAATCATGACTACATAATACCATATCTGGTCTGTCTCCCAGGGTATATCTGGTGGTCTGTCTCCTCATGACTACATAATACCAGGGTATATCTGGTCTGTCTCCATAATACCAGGGTATATCTGGTCTGTCTCCATAATACC
>NC_060174.1:110757188-110767817 GCF_021184085.1 Oncorhynchus gorbuscha | reverse complement strand
TTTGATTTGGTATACTGTAGGTAGGGATAGAGTGACTAGACAACAGGATAGATAATAAACAGTAGCAGAATATGTGATCAGTCAAAAAAGTTAGTATCGATGATACAGTATATATGTATGCATATGAGATGAATAATGTAGGGTAAGTAACATTATATAAGGTAGCATTGTTTAAAGTGGCTAGTGATATATTTATATATTTATATTTATGTATATATATTTTATATATTTATATATTTATATAATTTCCCACCAATTCCCATTATTAAAGTGGCTGGAGTTGGGTCAGTGTCAATGACAGTGTGTTGGCAGCAGCCACTCAATGTTAGTGGTGGCTGTTTAACAGTCTGATGGCCTTGAGATAGAAGCTATTTTTCAGTCTCTCGGTCCCAGCTTGATGCACCTGTACTGACCTCGCCTTCTGGATGATAGCGGGGTGAACAGGCAGTGGCTCGGGTGGTTGATGTCCTTGATGATCTTTATGGCCTTCCTGTAACATCGGGTGGTGTAGGTGTCCTGGAGGGCAGGTAGTTTGCCCCCGGTGATGCGTTGTGCAGACCTCACTACCTTCTGGAGAGCCTTACGGTTGAGGGAGGAGCAGTTGCCGTACCAGGCGGTGATACAGCCCGCCAGGATGCTCTCGATTGTGCATCTGTAGAAGTTTGTGAGTGCTTTTGGTGACAAGCCAAAATTCTTCAGCCTCCTGAGGTTGAAGAGGCGCTGCTGCGCCTTCTTCACGACGCTGTCAGTGTGAGTGGACCAATTCAGTTTGTCTGTGATGTGTATGCCGAGGAACTTAAAACTTGCTACCCTCTCCACTACTGTTCCATCGATGTGGATAGGGGGGTGTTCCCTCTGCTGTTTCCTGAAGTCCACAATCATCTCCTTAGTTTTGTTGACGTTGAGTGTGAGGTTATTTTCCTGACAACACACTCCAAACTTGATGATTGAGTTGGAGGCGTGCGTGGCCACGCAGTCGTGGGTGAACAGGGAGTACAGGAGAGGGCTCAGAACGCACCCTTGTGTTTAGGATCAGCGGGGAGGAGATGTTGTTGCCTACCCTCACCACCTGGGGGGGAGGCCCGTCAGGAAGTCCAGTACCCAGTTGCACAGGGCGGGGTCGAGACCCAGGGTCTCGAGCTTGATGACAAGCTTGGAGGGTACTATGGTGTTGAATGCCGAGCTGTAGTCGATGAACAGCATTCTCACATAGGTATTCCTCTTGTCCAGGTGGGTTAGGGCAGTGTGCAATGTGGTTGAGATTGCATCGTCTGTGGACCTGTTTGGGCGGTAAGCAAATTGGAGTGGGTCTAGGGTGTCAGGTAGGGTGGAGGTGATATGGTCCTTGACTAGTCTCTCAAAGCACTTCATGATGACGGAACTGAGTGCTACGGGGCGGTAGTCGTTTAGCTCAGTTACCTTAGCTTTCTTGGGAACAGGAACAATGGTGGCCCTCTTGAAGCATGTGGGAACAGCAGACTGGTATAGGGATTGATTGAATATGTCCGTAAACACACCGGCCAGCTGGTCTGCGCATGCTCTGAGGGCGCGGCTGGGGATGCCGTCTGGGCCTGCAGCCTTGCGAGGGTTAACACGTTTAAATGTCTTACTCACCTCGGCTGCAGTGAAGGAGAGACCGCATGTTTTCGTTGCAGGCCGTGTCAGTGGCACTGTATTGTCCTCAAAGCGGGCAAAAAAGTTATTTAGTCTGCCTGGGAGCAATACATCCTGGTCCGTGACTGGGCTGGGTTTCTTCGTGTAGTCCGTGATTGACTGTAGACCCTGCCACATGCCTCTTGTGTCTGAGCCGTTGAATTGAGATTCTACTTTGTCTCTGTACTGACGCTTAGCTTGTTTAATAGCCTTGAGGAGGGAATAGCTGCACTGTTTGTATTCGGTCATGTTGCCAGACACCTTGCCCTGATTAAAAGCAGTGGTTTGCGCTTTCAGTTTCACGCGAATGCTGCCATCAATCCACGGTTTCTGGTTAGGGAATGTTTTTATCGTTGCTATGGGAACGACATCTTCAACACACGTTCTAATGAACTCGCACACCGAATCAGCATTTTCGTCAATATTTTTATCTGACGCAATACGAAACATGTCCCAGTCCACGTGATGGAAGCAGTCTTGGAGTGTGGAGTCAGCTTGATCAGACCAGCGTTGGACAGACCTCAGCGTGGGAGCCTCTTGTTTAAGTTTCTGTCTGTAGGCAAGGATCAACAAAATGGAGTCGTGGTCAGCTTTTCCGAAAGGGGGGCGTTGCAGGGCCTTATATGCGTCGCGGAAAGAAGAGTAACAATTATCCAAGGTTTTACCACCCCTGGTTGCGCAATCGATATGCTGATAAAATTTAGGGAGTCTTGTTTTCAGATTAGCTTTGTTAAAATCCCCAGCTACAATGAATGCAGCCTCCGGATAAATGGTTTCCAGTTCGTGAAGAGTTAAATAAAGTTCGTTCAGAGCCATCGATGTGTCTGCTTGGGGGGGTATATACGGCTGTGATTATAATCGAAGAGAATTCTCTTGGTAGATAATGCGGTCTACATTTGATTGTGAGGAATTCTAAATCAGGTGAGCAGAAGGATTTGAGTTCCTGTATGTTTCTTTCATCACACCATGTCTCGTTAGTCATGAGGCATACGCCCCCGCCACTCTTCTTACCAGAAAGATGCTTGTTTCTGTCGGGGCGATGCGTGGAGAAACCCGCTGGCTGCACCGCCCGGATAGCGTCTTCCCAGTGAGCCATGTTTCCGTGAAGCAGAGAACGTTGCAGTCTCTGATGTCCCTCTGGAATGCTACCCTTGCTCGGATTTCATCAACCTTGTTGTCAAGAGACTGTACATTGGCAATAAGAATGCTAGGAGTGGTGCGCAATGTGCCCTTGTCCGAGTCTGACCAGAAGACCGCTACGTTTCCCTCTTTTACGAAGTCGTTTTTTTGGGATCGCTGCATGGAATCAATTCCGTTGGCCTGTTTGTAAGGCAGAACACAGGATCGCGTCATGGAAAACATATTCTTGGTCGTACTGATGGTGAGTTGACGCTGATCTTATATTCAGTAGTTCTTCTCGACTGTATGTAATGAAACCTAAGATGACCTGGGGTACTAATGTAAGAAATAACACGTAAAAAAACAAAAAAACTGCATAGTTTCTAGAACGCGAAGCAGTACGCACTACCCTCTTTAGCATCTTGTGGTCGGATGCCAAGGCGTTGCCTTAGCAAGCGGTGGGGCAGCAAGTCCTGATGCAGCTATATAACTTTTGAGGATCTGAGGACCAACGCCAAATATTTTCAGCCTCCTAAAAGGGAAATCCTTGTTGGGCCCTCTTCACGACTGTGTTGGTGTGTATGGACCATGATAATTCCTTATTGATGTGTACAACGAGGAACTTGAAGCTCTCGACCTGCTACAGCCCCGTCGATGTGAACGATTGGGGCGTGCTCGGCCCTCTGTTTCCTGTAGTCCACGATCAGCTCTTTTTGTCTTACTGATGTTAAGGGAGAAGTTGTTTTCCTGGCACCAAACTGCCAGGTCTCTGACCTCCTCCCTATAGGCAATCTCATTGTTGTCGGTGATCAGGAATACCACCGTTGTGTCGTCAGCAACCTTAATGATGCTGTAGGAGCCAAGTAGTTGTGGGTGAACAGATAGTACAGGAGGGGACTAAGCATGCACCCCTGAGGTGCCCCCGTGTTGAGGGTCAGATATGTTGTCTAGCAGTTGGTATGTTGTCAAGGAGGGTGGTCAAGTGTGTTGAGTATCACCCGGTATGGGGACAGGGACAGTGGAGGAAGCTCAACTGACGTCTTTCACTTGCACAGACACACACTCTCTCTCAGTAGTCACTCGCAGCTTCCAGAGCTGTCCAGTTCTACGTCTGCCAGACCATTTTCTACTAGTTAGGATTTCCATCTACCCTGCCAAAATCCATTTGAGCTATGAGAGATTTTCTCCCACTCTCTACTTTATTTATCCCTCTCCCGCTCTCTCTTTCTCTCTCCTCACGTTCTCTCTCTGTCAACCCACATCCTCCTGAAAAGCACAGAGTACTCTCTCGCTCATTGTCCCTCAGTTTCACTCTCCAACGTTCACTCGTTCTCCCCCTCTCCTCTCACCCTCACACCCTCTCCCTCTTTCTCTCTCTGCTCCTCCCTCTCTCACTCTCTTCCACTTTCTCACTCTCCCCAACCCCCTTCAAAGCAAAATTCATCCTCTCTTTTTCTCTCATCTATTTCATCGTCAAGTTGTTTTTTAGTGGGCCTCATCATTTAGTATTGAGCTGCCAAAACACTGTTCTTTGTGTTCTGACGTTTTGCCATAGACTTCCTAAAAGAAGCAGCTCGTGTGTGTGTGTATATGTGTGTGGCCGCCTTCACTTGCTAAGTGTTCATAACCGCTCTGCCAAAGTGGTGCTAAAAGACTGAAGGCTCTCTACAACGTAACTACAAACACAGAGTTATCAGCAGAGATACAATGTAAAACAGTAGCCAGTAGGTTACAGTTTACTGTAAAACAGCACAGAAGCCATCTCTGGATAGTACATTACTATAATTTTTACAGTAACTTTCCACCATCTTCCTGTATTTTACTGTAATATCAGAGAACTATACAGTACAATGCCGTAACAAAGCACTCAATTTTGATGGGCTTATGTCTGTTAAATTGTCTATCTTGAATGGTGTGCCCCAAGGCTCTGTACTTGGTCCTCTCTTATTCACTATTTATAAATGATTTAGACAAAAATGTCCAAAATGCACAAATTCATTTTTATGATACTGTTATTTATTTATATCTGTAAACGGGACGTTTTCTTTTATGAGGTATTTAGTAATCAATGTATGACTCATTCTGTGTGATTAGTTAGGTATTTAGTAAATAAATAATTAAACCAAATTTTGTATTGCTGATTTAACTTGGATACTTCAGAGAAATATTCAGAAATGTTCTCATAGAATAGATGTTTCGGCTGTTGTTGGACTTCGCATCCCAGGTTGACAAAATTTCTAGCTGCAGACTAGTAATTACATTTACATTTACATTTAAGTCATTTAGCAGACGCTCTTATCCAGAGCGACTTACAAATTGGTGCATTCACCTTATGACATCCAGTGGGACAGTCACTTAACAATAGTGCATCTAAAACTTAGGGGGGTGGGGTGAGAGGGATTACTTAACCTATCCTAGGTATTCCTTAAAGAGGTGGGGTTTCAGGTGTCTCCGGAAGGTGGTGATTGACTCCGCTGTCCTAATTAGTATCTAAGATTTGCTCTTATTCGATAGAGATCGATAGTCTCAGAGTTTAAACATTTCCAGCCATGTAGCCAATGCTCCACGTGGTATGGTTAGGAATTCAATACCTATTCACAATCACAGCTCACACTGTGGGTTTCCTTAGTCTGAACTCAAAGCTGTGCCACCTCAGTTTACACCGAGGTACGTGTGGTCTGAAGAGGATTTCCTCAGGAGGGGGTTTTATTCGTAAAAGAAAGGGCAGTTCTATGACACCGGATCATGTCTGTGCTCACGGGGGCCAATGAGTTAGTTCAACTTTAAAGGTTTAACATCACATTACATCATTTCCCAAATAGTTTAATCTTTACTCATTCATTTTATACAAGACTTAGATGCAAACCCCATAATTGAGAAATGTACACATTGAGAGATATGGTTATGTGTGTTTCCTGTCCTCTCTGAGGTCACCAAATGAAACACATTGCCACTACTAGGGGGGTTATAATACACATTGCCACAACTAGGGGGGTTTATAATACACATTACCACTACTAGGGGGATTTATAATACACATTACCACTACTAGGGGGTTTATAATACACATTACCACTACTAGGGGGTTTATAATACACATTACCACAACTAGGGGGTTTATAATACACATTACCACTACTAGGGGGGTTTATAATACACATTACCACAACTAGGGGTTTATAATACACATTACCACTACTAGGGGGTTTATAATACACATTACCACTACTAGGGGGGATTTATAACACACATTACCACTACTAGGGGGGATTTATAACACACATTACCACTACTAGGGGGGGTTTATAATACACATTACCACTATTAGGGGGGTTTATAATACACATTACCACTACTAGGGGGGATTTATACAGTGTCAAGAATAATTTCTGCATAAATCCGTCATTAAATTTGATGTGAAATTCATCACAACAATAGACAAAGTCTGCTTAGACGAATAACACAAAAAATATAGGTTTTCATGTCTTTATTGAACACACCGTGTAAACATTCACTGTACTTGGAGGGAAAAAGTATGTGAAACCTTGGATAAAATAACTGGTTGACCCTCCTTTAGCAGCAGTAACCTCAACCAAACTTGTTCTGTAGTTGCTGATCAGACCTGCACAATGGTCAGGAGGAATTTTGGACCATTCCTCTTTACAAAATGGTTTCAGTTTAGCAATATTCTTGGATTGTCTGGTGTGAACTGTTCTCTTGAGGTCATGCCACAGCATCTCAATCGGGTTGAGGTCAGGACTCTGACTGGGCCACTCCACAAGGCGTATTTTCTCCTGTTGAAGTAATTCTGTTGTTGATTTACTTCTGTGCTTTTGGTCGTTGTCCTGTTGCATCACCCAACTTATGTTGAGCTTCAATTGGCGGACAGACAGCCTTACATTCTCCTGCAAAATGTCTTGATAAACTTGGGAATTCATTTTTCCGTCGATGATAGCAAGCTGTCCAAGCCCTGAGGCAGCCAAGCAGCCCCAAACCATGATGCTTCCTCCACCATACTTGACAGTTGGGATGAGGTTTTGATGTTGGTGTGCTGTGCCTTCTTTACTCCACACATGGTGTTGTGTGTTCCTTCCAAACAACTCAACTTTAGTTTAATCTGTCCACAGAATATTTTGCCAGTAGCGCTGTAGAACATCCAGATGCACTTTTGCAAACTTCAGATGTGCAGCAATGTTTTTGTGGGACAGCAGTGGCTTCTTCCGTGGTGTCCTCCTATGAACACCATTCTTGTTTAGTGTTTTACGTATCGTAGGCTCTCAACAGAGATGTTAGCATGTTCCAGAGATTTCTGTAAGTCTTTAGCTGACACTATAGGATTCTTCTTAACCTCATTGACCATTCTGCCCTGTGCTCTTGCAGTCATCTTTGCAGGACGGACACTCCTAGGGAGAGTAGCAACAGTGCTGAACTTTCTCCATTTATAGACAATTTGTCTTACTGTGGACTGATGAACATCAAGGCTTTTAGAGATACTTTTGTAACCCTTTCCAGCTTTATGCAAGTCAACAATTCTTAGGTCTTCTGAGATCTATTTTGTTCGAGGCATGGTTCACATCAGGCAATACTTCTTGTGAATAGCAAAGACGAATTTTGTGGGTGTTTTTTTATAGGGCAAAGCAGCTCTAACCAACATCTCTGGTCTCATGGACTCCAGGATAGCTGAGTCCTGACTCCAAAAGGGTGTAGACAGAGAAGGTGTGTGTGACAGGGTTGGTTAGGTTTCCACTTGCCTGTAAAGAAAGGTGTGTTCAATGATTAAAGCATTCTTATTTGTTGGTTCAATTCCGATGACAATAAGGTGTGTTGTGATTGGCCCCGTTTGACGATAGGTGGAGATCCGAATGTCAGGTATTCCCAGTATGAAAATGTGATGCAAGGGGTAGGTCACGTTCTGAATACTGTTTTCTATTTTCTATTTTACAATGTGTACAAGTTTGCTGTACGTTACCGATTTGTACATGTGTGGGATTGAGGGGCTTTCTGGGAAGTGCTTTGGTATATGATTCCTGTAAATAAGTGTGTTAGCTAGCATACACTGATGAATGGTCACATAAGCCCACTGCTAACACAGTTGTCTTCATGATACAGATTTTGACCAATCACACCCATCAATGTCATTAAGCTCTGCACAACTAACGTGCTGTTTCCTGTTTAACTACACAACTAACGTGCTGTTTCCTGTTTAACCTCTTGCTCCTACCTGGCACGCAGGCGTCCCATCTAGAGCTCTGGAAATGCAAATGCGCTACGCTAAATGCTAATAGTATTAGTTAAAACTCAAACATTCATTAAAATACACATGCAGGGTATTGAATTAAAGCTACACTCGTTGTGAATCCAGGCAAAAAGACAGATTTTTAAAATGCTTTTCGGCGAAAGCATGAGAAACTATTATCTGATAGCATGTAACACCCCAAAAGACCCGCAGGGGACGAAACAAAATAATTAGCATAGTCGTCGCTACACAAACCGCACAAATAAAATATAAAACATTCATTACCTTTGACCATCTTCTTTGTTGGCACTCCTAGATGTCCCATAATCACTATTGGGTCTTTTTTTCGATTAAATCGGTCCATATATAGCCTAGATATCGTTCTATGAAGACTGTGTGATAAACGGAAAAAAAGAGCGTTTCATAACGTAACGTCATTTATTAAAATTCAAAAAGTCACCGATAAACTTTCACAAAACATTTCGAAATACTTTTGTAATGCAACATTAGGTATTAGTGCACGTTAATAAGCGATAAAATTCATCAGGAGGCGATGTCATTTCTATAGGTGTCCGTCTCGAAAACATGTCTTGGAGAGAGCTCGACCAAAACATCCGGTCGGAGACCGGAGGGAATCGATTCCCTTGATTCGGTTAGACCAAGAATCAAAGCTGAATCAAATGACAAGACTCTAGACAACGTGTGGAAGCTGTAGGCACTGCAACCTTGGCCTCATTTAATTCGGTTCACTTTGAACAATTCCTGGAAGTAGCGCAAGGATATTTATTTCCATTTTCAGTGATCAGATTTCCCTGCGCTTTTCGATGAAACGCACATTCTGTTATAGTCACAGCCGTGATTTAACCAGTTTTATAAACGGCTGAGTGTTTTCTATCCACACATACTAATCATATGCATATACTATATTCCTGGCCTGAGTAGCAGGGCGCTGAAATGTTGCGCGATTTTTAACAGAATGTTTGAAAAAGTAGGGGGTCGACTAAACAGGTTAACTACACAACTAACGTGCTGTTTCCTGTTTAACTACACAACTAACGTGCTGTTTCCTGTTTAACTACACAACTAACGTACTGTTTCCTGTTTAACTACACAACTAACGTGCTGTTTCCTGTTTAACTACACAACTAACGTGCTGTTTCCTGGTTAACTACACAACTAACGTGCTGTTTCCTGTTTAACTACACAACTAACGTGCTGTTTCCTGGTTAACTACACAACTAACGTACTGTTTCCTGTTTAACTACACAAGTAACGTGCTGTTTCCTGTTTAACTACACAACTAAAGTGCTGTTTCCTGTTTAACTACACAACTAACGTGCTGTTTCCTGTTTAACTACACAACTAACGTGCTGTTTCCTGTTTAACTACACAACTAACGTGCTGTTTCCTGTTTAACTACACAACTAATGTGCTGTTTCCTGTTTAACTACACAACAAAGGGATGTTTCCTGTTTAACTACACAACTAACGTGCTGTTTCCTGTTTAACTACACAACAAAGGGATGTTTCCTGTTTAACTACACAACTAATGTGCTGTTTCCTGTTTAACTACACAACAAAGGGATGTTTCCTGTTTAACTACACAACTAACGTGCTGTTTCCTGTTTAACTACACAACAAAGGGATGTTTCCTGTTTAACTACACAACTGACGTGCTGTTTCCTGTTTAACAACAGATAATAAATATTGCTCAACTGGGACCACTGTCCGGGGTGATTTATGTGAACAAAACACAACGCAGGGAGAGTACACGTGTTTGTATCTTCCGAAAGTTGATTGCATTTGATTTGGAACCGGCTGCTTCCGGCTGCATGAGCCACGGACCCCGTTCAAAACAAAAGTGACGTCATTAAGCACGTGTAGTAATCACTAGGACTCTGTGTTTTCCCATGCAAAAGGCCTTCCAAAATGAAACAAATTGTTAGAAAATGCTAACTTTTATTTGATATAAATTACATGTATGATTCTGGAGAATGCTGATAACTGTTCCGTTGAGATAGAGGCGCTCCTCCTGTCCTGCTTCGTCCGACCAGTAGCCGGCAGTTTAGGATAATTGAATCCGCCCAGATTGCCTGTCAATTGCTGTTCAGGATTTAAACGCCCCACAAACACTCTGCTCGGCTAGAGGGCCCCCGCGGCTCGGTGAATAGAAAACCCCCGATTCCTCTTTTAACCTCCCGCGACACACACACACACACACACACACACACACACACACACACACACACACACACACACACACACACACACACACACACACACACACACACACACACACACACACACACACACACACACACGGTGCTCAACTACGGACGGCCTTGATTGGTTAACCAATCCTAGCAGTCACAATTGTGTGGGCGGGACTGACACACGCGCCTCCGGAGCTCAAGAGCAGCACTTTACCGATTCTGTGCGTGAGAGCAAAGTGAGGAAGAGAGGAATACGGCAGCATCTCTTCTTCTTCTTACCGGAGGAAAAACGACGAATCATTATCACAGCTATAGTGCTACGGAGCAGTTACATCTAATCTGCGCGCTACCCAATTCCCGGTACATCTGCTAGGCCACCTCAAGGGGACTAAACCGAATAAAGGGAGG
>NC_060174.1:110682188-110752188 GCF_021184085.1 Oncorhynchus gorbuscha | reverse complement strand
AGTTGACTGTTCCTCCCCATACAGCCTCCAGTTGACTGTTCCTCCCCATACAGCCTCCAGTTGACTGTTCCTCCCCCATACAGCCTCCAGTTGACTGTTCCTCCCCATACAGCCTCCAGTTGACTGTTCCTCCCCATACAGCCTCCAGTTGACTGTTCCTCCCCCATACAGCCTCCAGTTGACTGTTCCTCCCCCATACAGCCTCCAGTTGACTGTTCCTCCCCCATACAGCCTCCAGTTGACTGTTCCTCCCCCATACAGCCTCCAGTTGACTGTTCCTCCCCCATACAGCCTCCAGTTGACTGTTCCTCCCCATACAGCCTCCAGTTGACTGTTCCTTCCCCATACAGCCTCCAGTTGACTGTTCCTCCCCCATACAGCCTCCAGTTGACTGTTCCTCCCCCATACAGCCTCCAGTTGACTGTTCTTCCCCCTTACAGCCTCTAGTTGCCTCTATGGATGATCAGTCAACATCACGTGACTTGGTCTTTTATTTTTTGGGGGGCAACTCCCAGAAACAGAAGTTCTTGTCTTATTGACACCAGGAAGTCATTAGTGGCTGACAGTATGCAGCTCCACACACTGCTGGCTCAGTAACACACCATTTATAGTTCACTTTAGTTTCTGGAAATATTCCAAAAAGTGTGGAAATCAAAATAAATCAAGTTTTGTTCTGCGACTCCATAAGATCGTAGTTGTTGACCCATTTCCAGGGTCTCTTTTCTTACGAAAAAACCTAGAATCATTGGTCATCAGACAGCAACATTATCTGTGAATGGTATTCGGAATGTTACATACAATACTACAGCTATTATGCTTGTTGTAAATACCTTACAAGATGTAAATAATTGTGCTGCTATGTTGTAGATTTGTCAAAAGCTTTTGATATTTTTTAGATATATATTTTGAATTGAAATGAGTTTGAAAAAAATCAAGATGCTTTTTAGGTCATATTGCCCAGCCCTAGGATGACTGGGGGGGATTGGTGGAGGGGTAAGGAGGGGGTTGACAGGATGGAGAATGACAGGGGAGAGGTCATTGAGAGTGACAACATGTGGTGAGGAGAGGGGGGAGTACTATATCACAGCTGTTCCACTGTCAGAGAGAATGAACGAGGGAGAGAGAGAATGTACAGCAGAGACAGAGGGAACGAGGGAGAGAGAGAATGTACAGCAGAGACAGAGGGAACGAGGGAGAGAGAGGATGTACAGCAGAGACAGAGGGAACGAGGGAGAGAGAGGAGACAGAAAAGAACAGCAGCAATGAGACTTTCAGGAAATGAGGCACAAACACACAGAGGTTAAGCTTGATTGGTGCCCGAGGGGATGGCTGCCGTATTACTGGCTCCTAACCAACTGGGCTGCTATTTTCTGTCTTTTTTTGCATTATTTGTCAATTATTTTGTACATATTGTTTCTGCTCCGTCTCTTATGACCGAAAAGAGATTCTGAATATCAGAACAGCGATTACTCACCTTGAACTAGTGGAAGATGTTTTATTTAATGAGTCCGGTGCGAATGATATACTGCTTCTTCGAGACCAGGCCCAAATCCCCGCCATTCGTGTGAAGAATAGATGGAAATACAGAGGGCATAACTCGGGGTTCCTTGTTAGAATTTGTCGGCGAGTGGGTAACCCGCCTCTACCGTCTGTTCTATTGGCCAACGTGAAATCACTGGAGAATAAACTGGATTAGATCCGTCCGAGACTATCCTACCAATTAAAAACTATAATATCTTATGTTTCATCGAGTCGTGGCTGAACGACGACATGAATAATATACAGTTGACTGTGTTTTCCGTGCATCGGCAGGACAGAACGGCTATGTCTGGTAAGATGAGGGGTGGGGTTGTGTGTCTATTTATCAATAACAGCTCGGGCGCAATTTCTAATATTAAGGTAGTCTTGAGGGACTCCAATTTGCATACCGCCCCAACAGATCCACAGATAAATCAATCTCTACTGCACTCCACACTGCCCTTTCCCACCTGGACAAGAGGAACACCTATATGAGAATGCTATTCATTGACTACAGCTCAGCATTCAACACCATAGTGCCCTCAAAGCTCATCACTAAGCTAAGGACCCTGGAACCAAACACCTCCCTCTGCAACTGGATCCTGGACTTCCTGATGGCCCTTCCCAAGGTGGTAAGGGTAGGTAACAACACATCTGCCATGCTGATCCTCAACATGGGGGCCCCTCAGGGGTGCGTTCTCAGTCCCCTCCTGTACTCCCTGTTCACTCATGACTGCACGGTCAAGCATGACTCCTACACCATCATTAAGTTTGCTGATGACACAACCGTTGTAGGCCTGATCACCGACTACGATGAGACAGCCAATAGGGAGGAGGTCAGAGACCAGGCCGTGTGGTGCCAGGACAACAACCTCTCCCTCAACGTGAGCAAGACAAAGGAGCTGATCGTGGACTACAGGAAAAGGAGGGCCGAACATTCACATAGGCTGTAGTGTTGCGGGTCGAGAGTTTCAAGTTCCTTGGTGTGCACATCACCAAAATACTATCATGGTCCAAACACACCAAGACAGTCTTGAAGAGGGCAAACAACGCCTTTTCCCCCTCAGGAGACCGAAAAGATTTGCATGGGTCCCCAGATCCTAAAACGTTCTACAGCTGCACCATCGAGAGCATCCTGACCGCCTGGTATGGCTACTGCTCGGCATCCAACCATAAGGCACTACGGAGGGTAGTGCGAACGGCCCAGTACATCACTGGGGCCAAGCCTCCTGCCATCCAGGACCTCTATACCAGGCGGTGTCAGAGGAAGGTCCTAAAAATTGTTCAAGACTCCAGTCACCCAAGTCATAGACTGTTCTCTCTGCTACAGCACGGCAAGCGGTACCTGGGCGCCAAGTCTAGGACAAAAAGGCTCCTTAACAGCTTCTACCCCCAAACCATAAGACTGCTGAACAATTAATCAAATGGCCACCCGGACTATTTACATTGACAGAGGTTAAGGGTTAAGATATTGGTGTAAAACAAACAAAATAATTAAAACTAGCAATGGGTTTGAACGTGTAACCCTAGGAGCCGTAGTTTTCGGCATCTGCAAATCCACCACCCCCTAGCAAAACCCAAGGCTACATTTACATTTACATTTAAGTCATTTAGCAGACTAGATGGTAGTAGAGCCGTAGCCCGTCCTCATCGATAACACCCAAACAAAACCCAAGGCTACTAGATGGTAGTAGAGCCGTAGCCCGTCCTCATCGATAACACCCGAACAAAACCCAAGGCTACTAAATAGTAGTAGAGCCATGTCCCATCCTCGTCCATAACGCCCCAAGCCTTCTAAATGGTTATAGCGCTCACCGTTGCCACCGGTGGCCAGTTTTGAAGTAATCTCCTGACGTCTTGCTTACCTGGACATATGTCTAATTTTGCAGTGGATCTGGAGTGACCTGGCTGCGCACACACTTCCTCCACTTCATCAGCATCTTTAAGCTTCCTCATCCACTTCACGACAGTCCCTCTTTCCCACCCATTTTACTCTCGCTTTCTCTCACTTCTGTCTGTCTGTCTCTCTAGGTCTCTCTCTCTCTGTCCTTTGTATCCCTCTCTCTCTCTCTCTGTCTGTCTCCTCTGTCTGTATTTGTCTCTCTCTGTCTCTGTCTGTATTTGTCTCTCTTCTTTGTCTCTCTCTCGCTGTCTGTCTCTCTCGCTGTCTCTCTCGCTGTCTGTCTCTCTCGCTGTCTGTCTCTCTCGCTGTCTGTCTCTCTCGCTGTCTGTCTCTCTCGCTGTCTGTCTGTCTGTGTCTCTCGCTGTCTCTCTGTCTGTGTCTCTCTGTCTGTGTCTCTCTGTCTGTGTCTCTCGCTGTCTGTGTCTCTCGCTGTCTGTGTCTCTCGCTGTCTGTGTCTCTCGCTGTCTGTGTAGAGTAGTTTACTGTAGTGTATTGTAGTGTAGAGTAGTTTACTGTAGTGTATTGTAGTGTAGAGTAGTTTACTGTAGAGTATTGTAGAGTAGTTTACTGTAGTGTATTGTAGAGTAGTTTACTGTAGTGTAGTGTAGAGTAGTTTACTGTAGTGTAGTGTAGAGTAGTTTACTGAAGTGTAGTGTAGAGTAGTTTACTGTAGTGTAGAGTAGTGTACTGTAGAGTAGAGTATTGTAGTGTAGAGTAGAGTATTGTAGTGTAGAGTAATGTACTGTAGTGTACTGTAGAGTAGAGTAGTGTAGAGTAATGTACTGTAGTTTACTGTAGAGTAGTGTAGTGTAGAGTAGTGTATTGTAGTTTACTGTAGAGTAGAGTAGTGTATTGTAGTGTATTGTAGTGTAGAGTAGTGTAGAGTAGTTTACTGTAGTGTATTGTAGTGTAGAGTAGTGTATTGTAATGTCGTGTAGAGTAATGTACTGTAGTGTATTGTAGTGTAGAGTAGTGTAGTGTAGAGTAGTGTATTGTAATGTCGTGTAGAGTAATGTAAAGTAGTGTATTGTATTGTAGTGTACTGTAGTGTAGAGTAGTGTAGAGTAGAGTAGTTTAATGTAGTGTAGAGTAGAGTAGTGTAGTGTAGTGTATTGTACTGTATTGTGTATTGTGAATTACCAATATAAAAAGTGTTATCTGAACTCCCTGGCACAGAGACATAACAAGATAAAAATGGCTGATGCACATTTAGAAATGTTACCTTGTGTGTTTCCCTATTCTAACTCTCTATAGTAAGTTGAGACCCTGACTGAGTCCCCCCCCCCCCCAAATGAATAATCTATATTATTTTTCGGGATCAGGGGTCCCCTTGCTGCCGGGTGGGCCCTAAACAACCGCTTATTTAGTGTATGCCTAGAACCGGCCCTGGCTGTCGCTATGCCACCTTCCACCGCAGATGCAAAGTGCAAATAAAGATACATCTAGCTAAAACAGATGGATTTGGTATTATGCTAATTACATTTCCTCTGGGCGAGGACAGCGACTCCAGGGCCAGTCACAGCCCTCCTTTAGAGCCAGTCACAGCCCCCTTTAGGGCCAGTCACAGCCCCCTTTAGGGCCAGTCACAGCCCCCCTTTAGGGCCAGTCACAGCCCCCCTTTAGGGCCAGTCACAGCCCCCCTTTAGGGCCAGTCACAGCCCCCCTTTAGGGCCAGTCACAGCCCCCGTTTAGGGCCAGTCACAGCCCCCTTTAGGGCCAGTCACAGCCCCCTTTAGGGCCAGTCACAGCCCTCCTTTAGGGCCAGTCACAGCCCCCTTTAGGGCCAGTCACAGCCCTCCTTTAGGGCCAGTCACAGCCCTCCTTTAGGGCCAGTCACAGCCCTCCTTTAGGGCCAGTCACAGCCCTCCTTTAGGGCCAGTCACAGCCCTCCTTTAGGGCCAGTCACAGCCCCCTTTAGGGCCAGTCACAGCCCCCTTTAGGGCCAGTCACAGCCCCCCTTTAGGGCCAGTCACAGCCCCCTTTAGGGCCAGTCACAGCCCCCTTTAGGGCCAGTCACAGCCCCCTTTAGGGCCAGTCACAGCCCCCTTTAGAGCCAGTCACAGCCCCCTTTAGAGCCAGTCACAGCCCTTCTTTAGAGCCAGTCACAGCCCTCCTTTATGGCCAGTCACAGCCCTTCTTTAGAGCCAGTCACAGCCCCCTTTAGGGCCAGTCACAGCCCCCTTTAGGGCCAGTCACAGCCCCCTTTAGGGCCAGTCACAGCCCCCTTTAGGGCCAGTCACAGCCCCCTTTAGGGCCAGTCACAGCCCCCTTTAGGGCCAGTCACAGCCCCCTTTAGGGCCAGTCACAGCCCCCTTTAGAGCCAGTCACAGCCCTTCTTTAGAGCCAGTCACAGCCCTTCTTTAGAGCCAGTCACAGCCCTTCTTTAGAGCCAGTCACAGCCCTTCTTTAGAGCCAGTCACAGCCCTTCTTTAGGGCCAGTCACAGCCCCCCTTTAGGGCCAGTCACAGCCCCCCTTTAGGGCCAGTCACAGCCCCCCTTTAGGGCCAGTCACAGCCCCCCTTTAGGGCCAGTCACAGCCCCCCTTTAGGGCCAGTCACAGCCCCCCTTTAGGGCCAGTCACAGCCCCCCTTTAGGGCCAGTCACAGCCCCCCTTTAGGGCCAGTCACAGCCCCCCTTTAGGGCCAGTCACAGCCCCCCTTTAGGGCCAGTCACAGCCCTCCTTCAGGAACTAGCTGCAATAGGAATGTTGTTGACTCACAGTCCCTTGTTTTGCACCTGGTGGCGTTACAATTGTTCGTTGAATCAACATCTTTTTTTATTTTTCACAAGTGGCGTTTAGGATGCTTCCCACTGTCTCTTTAATATAATATATGGAGAAACCTGGAAATACATCTACTACTAAAGGTTTCTCTCTCTCACTCATTCTCTCTCTTTCTTCCTCCTACCTCTCGCTCTCCTGTCTCATACCGACTAACTGTGCAACCAAATTCATTCATTTTATAAGAGTCATTAGACTGGAAAGTGTAAACCTTAAAATCTGCAGGGATGGTGCTGAGCCCTGAAGACTTGTTTTAGCTACTAATACCCAGGCTCAGTTAGCTAATGGTTGGCCAGTTGGTCAAACAAGAAATAGAACAACTGTAGAAACACATTGCGGCTGCTTTCCAAATTGCATCATATTCCCATATCTTTAAATAGTACCAAAGCTTTGTATACAGCACAGAAAATAATCTCTTTACCTGCGTGGGTTCAATAAAGAAGAGTTTATCATGAGAAATACATTGTGCATGCTGCTAAATTGTGCTTCTTGAAAACTACTCCCAAAACTATGTTGTGTAAGTCCTGAATAAAACTAGCGTCCGCGTCTACAGGTACCTTCTCATGGACAGACAATAAGAGACCATCTAGAGCAGGGGTCCCCAAACTTTTTCCTGTGAGGGCCACATAACTTTTCCCTTCTCTGATGGGGGGCCGGTGTCAGTTTGTAACAGAAAAAGTGTGACGATCGTAGGGGAGCTTAAAAATTTATTGTTTTCCAGAAAGCCACACATAACCAAATAACCCTTTCCAGGTTCTTTACAGAAAAAAAAGTCAGGAAACAAATAATAACACTATTAATGAAATAAATAATAACTAAATAACCCTCTCTGAGTTCTTCACAGAAAAAAACAGGAAATAAATAATAACTAAATAACTCTCTCTGGGTTCTTCATAGAAAAAAAAGCCATGGAACATTAACTTTCTGTCGTGCCATGCACAATCTTAACAGATAAAAGTTCAGCTCAGTTGTCAGAGCAGAATCTCTCTGACACATATGAGCAGTCTCTTAAAGTTCTTGTGTTCCTTCCTTATAATCCTTTTGTAGGTTCCAGTAGGCTTGTAGACACCGCTGTTTGCAGCTCTCTCTCATCAACTTCCCTGTGAAAACCACAAAAGAAGCAGGTTGAGAAACTGAACTAAGTGATACAGCACCTACACAGCACAATACATTTCACTACCAGTATGGTTGTAAAGATGGATTTTATCCCAGTAGATTTTATTATGATTATATTTGTTTATGCTCAGAATGACTCATTCAAGTCAGAAAAGTGAGCTTACCTATGTATGTCCATCAGTGTGAACTGTGGGCCTGCATCTGGCTGGTGAGAAGTTGAATATCAGGTTCCATTCTAGTTACAGCCAGTCTCAAGCACTGATGCAAATGTTCATCTGTCAATCTTGATCTCATCTGGGTTTTCAGCAGTTTCATGCGAGAAAAGGTTTTCTCGCAGATATACGTGCTGCCAAAAACTGTGGACATTTTCATTGCGTGTTTTTGATGTTTGGATATGTGTCGTTTGGGAGGGCGGCATAGAAGTCAATGAGACTGTTGGGCTTGAATGCATCTTTCAGAACATCACAGTTCTGTAACTCAGCCAACTCAAACTGATATGAAGGCTGTGCTTCATCAATGTCGGCAACAAAGGGGTTCTGAAAAGACGGATTTCTTTTGCATGAACATGTAGTTCACTGAATCGCACACCGAACTCTGCCTTCAGCATTTCCAGTGCTTCCACGCACTTTTCAGCTGGAAACGGGACCGCTGGGTTCTCTGTCGACAGGTTTTGGGTAGCAGGAAGATGGACAAAGTTGCGCTTTTCACTTGTTCCAAAAGCAGCGCTAATTTCACCTCAAATGCTTTTATGTGTGAATACATGTCGCAAATGAGTTTCCCCTCGCCTTGTAGCTGCAAGTTAAGGCTGTTAAGTATTTCTGTCACGTCTGTTAAAAATGCGAGGTGCCATTTCCATTCTGGGTCGATCAGCTCTGGGACCGTTTTGTCTTTTAAATGATGAAATGCGTTAATTTCGGGTAGCAGCTCGTAAAAACGCCTCAAAACTCTGCCCCGGCTCAGCCATCGGACCTCTGTGTAGTACAGCACATCTCCGTGCGTAGACTCCAGTTCAGACAGGAATTCTTGGAACTGCCTGTCTTTAAGTCCCTTTGCTCTGATGAAGTTTATGCACGACACCACAACCTTCATTACAGAATCCCACGTCAACACTTTGCAGCACAGTGCTTGCTGGTGAATTAGGCAGTGGACTCGTAGCGGGCGGTGAGACCCCTTTTTTCCAACTCCCGGTTCATGCGTCCTATTAGACAGCGAGTTTCGCCCACCATGCTAGGAGCCCCGTCAGTCGTGATGCTAGCTAGCTTTGACCAGTCCAGGTCCAACTTCTCCATGGTTTGGCACACTTTGTCAAAAATATCCTCTCCCGTTGTAGTCCCTTTGAGACTTTGGAGGGCTGCCAGCTCCTCGCATATCTCAAAGTTTGCGCTAACTCCACGAATAAAAATGAGCAGTTGCGCTGTGTCTTGCACGTCCGTGCTCTCATCCAGTGCTAATGAAAAAAAGTCTAATTCTTTCGTCTTCTGCTGCAGCTGGGCATATACGATTTCTTCAACGCGTCTGGTGATTGTACTCGCCGACAGACTTACGACATTAAATGCATCTTTCTTCTCGGGACACACCTCCTCCGCGACAGCATCCATACATTTCTTAAACTCTCCGTCAGTGAAAGGCTTACCGCTTCTTGCTATCAGTTTAGCAACCCGAAAGCTGGCCCGAATGGATGCCTGGTTCAGCTGAGCTTGGCGTACAAATGTATTCTGCTGAGATAGTAGTCCACTTTTTAGCTTTGAGAGTTTGTCTGCTCGTATTTGGCCTTGCAAGCTATCGTACTTGTCTTTGTGACGGGATTCATAGTGTCGGCGAAGATTGTATTCTTTGAATACCGCCACCGTCTCTTGACAGATGAGACAAACAGCCTTTTCTTTGCATTGAACAAAAAAATTATCGTTTGTCCACTGCAGGTTAAATACCCTGCATTCTGAATCAATTTTTCTCTTACCTAACCTTTTCGCCATTATTCCGTTCTCTCTTTGACAGGGCCGGGCCTAGGATTTGTTTTTCTGGAGGCCAAATAGGAAAAAAATTCGATAGCGTCTCTGGTATTGTTCAGAGGGCCGGGCCAAATGTGCTGACGGGCCGTATCTGGCCCGCGGGCCGTAGTTTGGTGACCACTGATCTAGAGAGACGATGTGGTTATTCCCTTCTCTACCAAATGCTCAAAGACAATATCTGTATCTGAAATGGCACCCTAATTCCCATATTCTGCTGTGTCTCTGTATTTATGTGAATTTGTGTGTGTGTCTGTCCATGTCTACCCCACATTAACCCTCCTCCACCCTCTGTCTACCCCACATTAACCCTCATCCACCCTCTGTCTACCCCACATTAACCCTACTCCACTCTGACCCCTCCTCCACCCTCTCTCTACCCCACCTTAACCCTACTCCACCCTGACCCCTCCTCCACCCTCTCTCTACCCCACATTAACCCTACTCCACTCTGACCCCTCCTCCACCCTCTGTCTACCCCACATTAACCCTACTCCACCCCGACCCGTCCTCCACCTTCCGTCTACCCCACCTTAACCCTACTCCACTCTGACCCCTCCTCCACCCTCTGTCTACCCCACATTAACCCTACTCCGCCCTGACCCCTCCTCCACCCTCTGTCTACCCCACATTAACCCTACTCCACCCTGACCCCTCCTCCACCCTCTCTCTACCCCACCTTAACCCTACTCCACCCTGACCCCTCCTCCACCCTCTGTCTACCCCACCTTAACCCTACTCCACCCTGACCCCTCTCTCTACCCCACCTTAACCCTACTCCACCCTGACCCCTCCTCCACCCTCTGTCTACCCCACCTTAACCCTACTCCACCCTGACCCCTCCTCCACCCTCTGTCTACCCCACCTTAACCCTACTCCACCCTGACCCCTCCTCCACCCTCTGTCTACCCCACATTAACCCTACTCCACCCTCTGTCTACCCCACATTAACCCTACTCCACCCTCTGTCTACCCCACATTAACCCTACTCCACCCTCTGTCTACCCCACATTAACCCTACTCCACCCTCTGTCTACCCCACATTAACCCTACTCCACCCTCTGTCTACCCCACATTAACCCTACTCCACCCTCTGTCTACCCCACATTAACCCTACTCCACCCTCTGTCTACCCCACATTAACCCTACTCCACCCTCTGTCTACCCCACATTAACCCTACTCCACCCTTGATTTTATTTTTTGTTTGTTTGTCAATTAGTGTGTGCAGGGTGAATACGTGGTCTGTCCTACGGTCGTATGGTAATTTTGTGGTCCTGGCAACTGGACCTTTTTTTGGAACACCATTATTTTTGTCTTACTGAGATTTACTGTCAGGGCCAATTTTAACACTTGTTGTTTGTGTTCATGGATTTTAGAATAATGTGTGTTATTCCACTTCCCATCAATTCGTATAGCAGACCCTCAAGACAAATTGAGTCTAAAGCTTTTTTGAAATCAACAAAGCATGAGAAGACTTTGCCTTTGTTGGTTTGTTTGTTTGTCAATTAGGGTGTGCAGGGTGAACACGTGGTCTGTCCTACGGTAATTTGGTAAAAAGCCAATTTCACATTTGCTCCGTACATTGTTTTCACTGAGGAAATGTACGAGTCTGCTGTTAATGATAACGCAGAGGATTTTCCCAAGGTTGCTGTTGACGCATATCCCACGGTAGTTATTGGGGTCAAATTTGTCTCCACTTTTGTGGATTGGGGTGATCAGTCCTTGGTTCCAAGTATTGGGGAAGATGCCAGAGCTGAGGATGCTGTTAGTTTTAGTTTAGCCAATTGGAACTTGTGGTCTGTGTATGTTATCATTTAATGTAGGATACAATCAGCACCACAGGCCTTTTTGGGTTGGAGGGTTTGTATTTGGTCCTTTGGCTCATTCAAGGTACCTGGAATATCCAGTGGGTTCTGGAATCCAGTGGGTTCTAGAATCCAGTGGGTTCTTTAATAGGTGATTCTAAGATTTGTATTTGATCATTTGATCATGTTTTGCTGTTTGTTCTTTGTTCTAGAGTGAAAAAGATTGGAGAAGTGGTTTACCCATACATCTCCATTTTGGATAGATAATTCTTTGTGTTGTTTGTTTTAGTGTTTTCCAATTTTCCCAGAAGTGTTTAGAGTCTATGGATTCTTCAATTACATTGAGCTGATTTCTGACGTGCTGTTCCTTCTTTTTCCGTAGTGTATTTCTGTATTGTTTTAGTGATTCACCATAGTGAAGGCGTAGACTCAGGTTTCCTGGGTCTCTATGTTTTTGGTTGGACAGGTTTCTCAATTTCTTTCTTAGGTTTCTGCATTCTTCATCAAACCATTTGTCATTGTTGTTCACTTTCTTAGGTTGTCTGCCTGAAATGTTTAGACTTGATAGGGAAGCTGAGACGTCAAATATACTGTTGAGGTTTTCTACTGCCAAGTTTACACCTTCACTATTACAGTGAAACCTTTTCAGGAAGTTGTCTAAAAGGGATTGAATGTGTTGTTGCTTAATTGTTTTTAGTGGGTTTCCACACTACTTTCCTTCCATCTATAGCATTTCTTATTGTTACTCAGTTCCTTTGGCTTTGATGCCTCATGATTGAGTATTGCTCTGTTCAGGTAGACTGTGATTTTGCTGTGGTCTGATAGGGGTGTCAGTGGACTGACTGTGAACGATCTGAGAGACTCTGGGTTGAGGTCAGTGATAAAGTAATCTACAGTACTGCTGACAAGAGATGAGCTATTTTGTACCTACCGTATGAGTCACTTCAAAGCCTACCATTAACTATGTACAGACCCAGTGTGTGACAGAGCTCCTCCTGTGTCTCTGTCTCTCTGTCTCTCTCTGTCTCTCTGTCTCTCTCTGTCTCTCTCTGTCTCATGTCTCATGTCTCATGTCTCATGTCTCATGTCTCATGTCTCATGTCTCATGTCTCATGTCTCATGTCTCATGTCTCATGTCTCATGTCTCTGTCTCATGTCTCTGTCTCTCTCTCTCTGTCTCGCTCTCTCTGTCTCGCTCTCTCTCTCTCTCTCTCTCTCTCTCTCTCTCTCTCTCTCTCTCTCTCTCTGTCTGTCTGTCTCTCTCGATCTCTCTGTCTGTCTGTCTCGATCTCTCTGTCTGTCTGTCTCGATCTCTCTGTCTGTCTGTCTCGATCTCTCTGTCTGTCTGTCTCGATCTCTCTGTCTGTCTGTCTCGATCTCTCTCTGTCTGTCTCGATCTCTCTCTGTCTGTCTCGATCTCTCTCTGTCTGTCTCGATCTCTCTCTGTCTGTCTCGATCTCTCTCTGTCTGTCTCGATCTCTCTCTGTCTGTCTCGATCTCTCTCTCTCTGTCTCGATCTCTCTCTCTCTGTCTCGATCTCTCTCTGTCTCTCCCTCTCTCTGTCGCTCGCTCTGTGTCTCTCTGTCGCTCTCTCATATTATATATATATATGTGTTGTAACAATGTGCAAATAGTTAAAGTACACAAGGGAAAATAAATAAGCATAAATATGGGTTGTATTTACAATGGTGTTTGTTCTTCACTGGTTGCCCTTTTCTTGTGGCAACAGGTCACAAATATTGCTGCTGTGATGGCACACTGTGGTATTTCACCCAGTAGATATGGGATTTTATCCAAATTGGATTTGTTTTCGAATTCTTTGTGGATCTGTGTAATCTGAGGGAAATATGTATCTCTAATATGGCCATACGTTGGACAGGAGGTTAGGAAGTGCAGCTCAGTTTCCACCTCATTTTGTGGGCAGTGAGCACATAGCCTGTCTTCTCTTGAGAGCCAGATCTGTCTACGGTGACCTTTCTCAATAGCAAGGCTATGATCACTGATCTGTACATAGTCAAAGCTTTCCTTACGTTTGGGTCAGTCACAGTGGTCAGGTATTCTGCCGCTGTGTACTCTCTGTTTAGGGCCAAATAGAATTCTAGTTTGCTCTGTTTTTTTGTTAATTCTTTCCAATGTGTCAAGTAATTATCGTTTTGTTTTCTCATGATTTGGTTGGGTCTAATTGTGCTGTTGTCCTGGGGCTCTATAGGGTGTGTTTGTGTTTGTGAACAGAGCCCCAGGAACAGCTTGCTTAGGGGACTCTTCTCCAGGTTCATCTCTCTGTAGGTGATTGCTTTGTTATGGAAGGTTTGGGAATCGCTTCCTTTTAGGTGGTTGTAGAATTTAACAGCTCTTTTCTGGATTTTGATAATTAGTGGGTATCGGCCTAATTCTGCTCTGCATGCATTATTTGGTGTTTTATGTTGTACACGGAGGATATTTTTGCAGAATTCTGCGTGCAGAGTCTCAATTTTGGTGTTTGTCCCATTTTGTGAAGTCTTGGTTGGTGAGCGGACCCCAGACCTCACAACCATAAAGGGCAATGGGCTCTATGACTGATTCAAGTATTTTTAGCCAAATCCTAATTGGTATGTTGATATGTATGTTCCTTTTGATGGCACAGAATGCCCTTCTTGCCTTGTCTCTCAGATCGTTCACAGCTTTGTGGAAGTTACCTGTGGTGCTGATGTTTAGGCCAAGGTATGTAGTTTTTTGTGTGCTCTAGGGCAACGGTGTCTTGATGGAATTTGTATTTGTGGTTCTGGCGACTGGACCTTTTTTGGAACACCATTATTTTGGTCTTACTGAGATTTACTGTCAGGGCCCAGGTCTGACAGAATCTGTGCAGAAGATCTAGGTGCTGCTGTAGGCCCTCCTTGGTTGGTGACAGAAGCACCAGATCATCAGCAAACAGCAGATATTTGACTTCGGATTCTAGTAGGGTGAGGCCGGGTGCTGCAGACTTTTCTAGTGCCCGCGCCAATTCGTTGATGTTGAAGAGGGTGGGGCTTAAGCTGCATCCCTACCTCAATGCCCACTTAAATCTCTCTGCTCTCTCCTCCATGCCTACTTCAATCTCTCTGCTCTCTCCTCCATCCCTACCTCAATCTCTCTGCTCTCCCCTCCATCCCTACCTCAATCTCTCTGCTCTCTCCTCCATCCCTACCTCAATCTCTCTGCTCTCTCCTCCATCCCTACCTCAATCTCTCTGCTCTCTCCTCCATCCCTACCTCAATCTCTCTGCTCTCTCCTCCATCCCTACCTCAATCTCTCTGCTCTCTCCTCCATCCCTACCTCAATCTCTCTGCTCTCTCCTCCATCCCTACTTCAATCTTTCTGCTCTCTCCTCCATCCCTACCTCAATCTCTCTGCTCTCTCCTCCATCCCTACCTCAATCTCTCTGCTCTCTCCTCCATCCCTACCTCAATCTCTCTGCTCTCTCCTCCATCCCTACCTCAATCTCTCTGCTCTCTCCTCCATCCCTACCTCAATCTCTCTGCTCTCTCCTCCATCCCTACCTCAATCTCTGCTCTCTCCTCCATCCCTACCTCAATCTCTCTGCTCTCTCCTCCATCCCTACCTCAACCTCTCTGCTCTCTCCTCCATCCCTACCTCAATCTCTCTGCTCTCTCCTCCATCCCTACCTCAATCTCTCTGCTCTCTCCTCCATCCCTACCTCAATCTCTCTGCTCTCTCCTCCATCCCTACCTCAATCTCTCTGCTCTCCCCCTCCATCCCTACCTCAATCTCTCTGCTCTCTCCTCCATCCCTACCTCAATCTCTCTGCTCTCTCCTCCATCCCTACCTCAATCTCTCTGCTCTCTCCTCCATCCCTTCCTCAATCTCTCTGCTCTCTCCTCCATCCCTACCTCAATCTCTCTGCTCTCTCCTCCATCCCTACCTCAATCTCTCTGCTCTCTCCTCCATCCCTACCTCAATCTCTCTGCTCTCTCCTCCATCCCTACCTCAATCTCTCTGCTCTCTCCTCCATCCCTACCTCAATCTCTCTGCTCTCTCCTCCATCCCTACCTCAATCTCTCTGCTCTCTCCTCCATCCCTACCTCAATCTCTCTGCTCTCTCCTCCATCCCTACCTCAATCTCTCTGCTCTCTCCTCCATCCCTACCTCAATCTCTCTGCTCTCTCCTCCATCCCTACCTCAATCTCTCTGCTCTCTCCTCCATCCCTACCTCAATCTCTCTGCTCTCTCCTCCATCCCTACCTCAATCTCTCTGCTCTCTCCTCCATCCCTACCTCAATCTCTCTGCTCTCTCTCCTGTCTCAGCCCTCAGCCCAGTTAACCTAATAGAGTAACTCTCTCAGCCCTCAGCCCAGTTAACCTAATAGAGTAACTCTCTCATCTCTCAGCCCAGTTAACCTAATAGAGTAACTCTCTCATCCCTCAGCCCAGTTAACCTAATAGAGTAACTCTCTCAGCCCTCAGCCCAGTTAACCTAATAGAGTAACTCTCTCAGCCCTCAGCCCAGTTAACCTAATAGAGTAACTCTCTCATCCAGTTAACCTAATAGAGTAACTCTCTCAGCTAGTTAACCTAATAGAGTAACTCTCTCAGCTAGTTAACCTAATAGAGTAACTCTCTCAGCCAGTTAACCTAATAGAGTAACTCTCTCAGCCCTCAGCCCGGTTAACCTAATAGAGTAACTCTCTCATCCCTCAGCCCGGTTAACCTAATATAGTAACTCTCTCAGCTAGTTAACCTAATAGAGTAACTCTCTCAGCCAGTTAACCTAATAGAGTAACTCTCTCAGCCCTCAGCCCGGTTAACCTAATAGAGTAACTATCTTAGCCCAGTTAACCTAATAGAGTAACTCTCTCATCTCTCAGCCCAGTTAACCTAATAGAGTAACTCTCTCATCCCTCAGCCCAGTTAACCTAATAGAGTAACTCTCTCAGCCCTCAGCCCAGTTAACCTAATATAGTAACTCTCTCAGCCCAGTTAACCTAATAGAGTAACTCTCTCAGCTAGTTAACCTAATAGAGTAACTCTCTCAGCTAGTTAACCTAATAGAGTAACTCTCTCAGCCAGTTAACCTAATAGAGTAACTCTCTCAGCCAGTTAACCTAATAGAGTAACTCTCTCATCTCTCAGCCCAGTTAACCTAATAGAGTAACTCTCTCATCCCTCAGCCCAGTTAACCTAATAGAGTAACACTCTCATCCCTCAGCCCAGTTAACCTAATAGAGTAACTCTCTCATCCCTCAGCCCAGTTAACCTAATAGAGTAACTCTCTCATCCCTCAGCCCAGTTAACCTAATATAGTAACTCTCTCAGCCAGTTAACCTAATAGAGTAACTCTCTCAGCCCTCAGCCCAGTTAACCTAATAGAGTAAACCTAATAGAGTAACTCTCTCATCCCTCAGCCCAGTTAACCTAATAGAGTAACTCTCTCAGCCCTCAGCCCAGTTAACCTAATAGAGTAACTCTCTCATCTCTCAGCCCAGTTAACCTAATAGAGTAACTCTCTCAGCCCTCAGCCCAGTTAACCTAATAGAGTAACTCTCTCAGCTAGTTAACCTAATAGAGTAACTCTCTCAGCTAGTTAACCTAATAGAGTAACTCTCTCAGCTAGTTAACCTAATAGAGTAACTCTCTCAGCCAGTTAACCTAATAGAGTAACTCTCTCAGCCCTCAGCCCGGTTAACCTAATAGAGTAACTCTCTCATCCCTCAGCCCGGTTAACCTAATATAGTAACTCTCTCAGCTAGTTAACCTAATAGAGTAACTCTCTCAGCCAGTTAACCTAATAGAGTAACTCTCTCAGCCCTCAGCCCGGTTAACCTAATAGAGTAACTATCTTAGCCCAGTTAACCTAATAGAGTAACTCTCTCATCTCTCAGCCCAGTTAACCTAATAGAGTAACTCTCTCATCTCTCAGCCCAGTTAACCTAATAGAGTAACTCTCTCAGCCCTCAGCCCAGTTAACCTAATAGAGTAACTCTCTCAGCTAGTTAACCTAATAGAGTAACTCTCTCAGCTAGTTAACCTAATAGAGTAACTCTCTCAGCCAGTTAACCTAATAGAGTAACTCTCTCAGCCAGTTAACCTAATAGAGTAACTCTCTCAGCCAGTTAACCTAATAGAGTAACTCTCTCATCTCTCAGCCCAGTTAACCTAATAGAGTAACTCTCTCATCCCTCAGCCCAGTTAACCTAATAGAGTAACTCTCTCAGCTAGTTAACCTAATAGAGTAACTCTCTCAGCCAGTTAACCTAATAGAGTAACTCTCTCAGCCAGTTAACCTAATAGAGTAACTCTCTTAGCCAACCTGATAATCTGATTTCTTCCTCCACTCCTTCATGACTATGACCACGATGAAGCATCAATCCTCATCTTCTCTCATTCACTCATTCACTCATTCAGTCTGTCTGTGTGTCTGTGTGTCTGGCTGGCTCTCTGGCTGGCTCTCTCGCTGGCTCTCTGTCTGGCTGTCTCTCTGGCTCTCTGTCTGGCTGGCTCTCTGTCTGGCTGTCTCTCTGGCTCTCTGTCTCTCTGGCTGGCTGGCTGGGTCTCTGGCTGTCTGGCTGTCTCTCTGGCTGGCTCTCTGTGTCTCTGGTTGGCTCTCTGTCTCTCTGGATGGCTGGCTCTCTGTCTCTCTGGCTCCCTGTCTCTCTGGCTGACTGGCTCTCTGTCTCTCTGGCTCCCTGTCTCTCTGGCTGACTGGCTCTCTGTCTCTCTGGCTCTGTCTGGCTGGCTGGCTGGCTCTCTGGCTGGCTCTCTGGCTGGCTCTCTGGCTGGGTCTCTGGCTGTCTGACTGTCTCTCTGGCTGGCTCTCTGGCTCTCTGTGTCTCTGGCTGGCTCTCTGTCTCTCTGGCTCTGTCTGGCTGGCTCTCTGTCTCTCTGGCTCTCTGGCTGGCTCTCTGTCTCTCTGGCTCCCTGTCTCTCTGGCTCTCTGTCTCTCTGGCTGGCTGGCTCTCTGTCTCTCTGGCTCTGGCTGGCTGGCTGTCTCTCTGGCTGGCTGTCTCTCTGGCTCTCTGGCTCTCTGGCTGGCTGGCTCTCTGGCTGGCTGGCTCTCTGGCTGGCTGGCTGGCTCTCTGGCTGGCTGGCTCTCTGGCTGGCTGGCTCTGGCTCTCTGTCTCTCTGGCTGGCTGGCTCTCTGGCTGGCTGGCTCTGGCTCTCTGTCTCTCTGGCTGGATGGCTCTCTGGCTGGCTGGCTCTGGCTCTCTGTCTCTCTGGCTCTCTGTCTCTCTGTCTCTCTGGCTGGATGGCTCTCTGGCTGGATGGCTCTCTGGCTGGCTGGCTCTGTCTCTCTGTCTCTCTGGCTCTCTGTCTCTCTGTCTCTCTGGCTGGATGGCTCTCTGGCTGGCTGGCTCTGTCTCTCTGTCTCTCTGTCTCTCTGGCTCTCTGTCTCTCTGTCTCTCTGGCTGGCTGGCTCTCTGGCTGGCTCTCTGGCTCTCTGGCTCTGTCTGGCTGGCTCTCTGTCTCTCTGGCTCTCTGTCTCTCTGGCTCCCTGTCTCTCTGGCTGGCTGGCTCTCTGGCTGGCTCTCTCTATCTCTGGCTCTGTCTGGCTGGCTCTCTGGCTCTCTGTCTCACTGGCTGGCTGGCTCTCTGGCTGGCTGGCTGGCTGTCTCTCTGGCTGGCTGGCTCTCTGGCTGGCTGGCTCTCTGGCTGGCTGGCTCTCTGGCTGGCTGGCTGGCTGGCTGGCTCTCTGGCTGGCTGGCTCTCTGGCTGGCTGGCTGTCTCTCTGTCTCTCTGGCTGGATGGCTCTCTGGCTGGCTGGCTGTCTCTCTGGCTGGCTGGCTCTCTGGCTCTCTGGCTGGCTGGCTCTCTGGCTGGCTCTCTGTCTATCTGGCTGGCTGGCTGGCTGGCTCTCTGGCTGGCTCTCTGGCTGGCTGGCTCTCTGGCTGGCTGGCTCTCTGGCTGGCTGGCTCTCTGGCTCTTCAGGACTCAGCATTAATGATGGCTTATGATCACTTAATCCACTTCTTTCATCCCCCTATCTCCATCCTCTGCTGAGACATGCTAGAGGGATGGATGAGCGGATGAAGGGATGATGTGCAGTCTAGAGAGGACTGATATCTCCTACAGTGGTTGTCACTTACATAAGCGTGTGTGTGTGTATCTGATGATTTGAACATTGAGACTGGTTACGTAAGGACATGATCTGAGAGAGACAGAGAGAGACAGGCTCTCATCCACAGTGGCAGTCTTTCCCAGCCTCCCTTTCCCAAAGAGGCTGGGACTACAGACACACTGTATAGCCATGCAGGTTTAAAATGTCTCCTCTGGGTCAGCTTTGGCAGTGACACAGGCTGACGAGCTGAGTGCCTGTCAGGAGCCAGGGCTATTAAATGATCACAGAGCTGCTTTCCCCAGACACACACACAGACTCTGCATTCTGCTGTCTAAATGGGGGGTACATTCTGCTGTCTAAATGGGGGTACATTCTGCTGTCTAAATGGGGGTACATTCTGCTGTCTAAATGGGGGTACATTCTGCTGTCTAAATGGGGGTACATTCTGCTGTCTAAGGGGGGAACTCACCAATGCAACCAGTGTGGTTAAAGACTTAGCAACTTAGTTGTAGTCACCATCTGGTTATCTACAAGTACAAACATAGTTATGTTTTTTGGGTTACTACATATTCATGATCTTACTTCCGTTGGCACTATCTCAAAGTCGTATGGAGAATCTACTCTGTGCTAATGAGTTTGCATGCTAACGTTAGCATCCGCTGTGTAATCTTGTAGAAACCCGTTAGCATGGCAGGCCTTCTTGCAGTGGGCTTAATATGAAAGATAAAATCATGCCTGCTCGTTCTAATAGTGTTGTAGCTTGTCTGTTCTCCTTTTTGTTTGGTCAACTTTCCAGCATGTTTTCTGAGAATTAGGCTACAGCAGTGTTGTAACTTTTTTCACCTTGGCTTAGTGCTAGCGCTCTGTATAAAGGACATCTAGAATCTATGTATTGGCTTAGCGCTAGCACTCTGTATAACGACATCTAGAATCTATTTATTGGCTTAGTGCTAGCGCTCTGTATAACGACATTTGGAATCTATGTATTGGCTTAGCGCTAGCGCTCTGTATAACGGACATCTAGAATCTATTTATTTGGGATTTTCTCACCACATAGCTAGCTATTGGATTTCCCGACTCTCCCTCGCCCCAGTGAAGCTCCCGTCTCCCCCTTGCTTTGGTGGCTAACTCAGTGTGCACTCTTTTAAAAGTTGTACCATCAGATGGGCCCCAGCCAACCATCTGTAAGTCTCTGCTCTCTCTGCTTTTGATCTGCTATTATGTTTTTGTTGTGTTAGTTGTGTTCTAACGGGTCTCTAACAGTGGTGGTTGGCTAGGCTAATAACCTATTAGCTGGCTGGCTAGGTTCTTGGCTAAGGTAACCACATATAGCTAGCTAACATTCTTTGATAACGGGTTCGACGGCATTATGTATTTCCAAACTTTGTTTTACTTTAGCGCGCACCGCTAACTAAGCTAGCCGTTTCACATCCGTTACACCAGCACCACCGCTAACTAAACTAGCCGTTTCACATCCATTACATCAGCACCACCGCTAACTAAGCTAGCCTTTTCACATCCGTTAAACTTATGCAAATCCATATGCTGCATGAGGTGACATTTATGCTACATACCCTTTAAGTATCAAAAGTAAATTCTATAAATAATTTCCGATTCCTTATATATCACAAACTAGACAGCATGATTTTCTTGTTACATTTCTTTTATTTTTTACGGAGAGCCAAGGGTAAACAATTTACAAACAAAGCATTAGTGTTTAGTCAGATCAGAAGCAGTAGGGATGACCACGTGTTCTTTTGATAGGTGCATTTGTCTATTTGAAATGTGACAAGTACTTTTTGGTGTCGGGAAAATGTATGGAGTAAAAAGTAGATTATTTTCTTCATGAATATAGTTAAAGTAAAAAAGTAGTCAAAAGTATGATTAATAAAGTAAAGTACAGATAAAAAATAAACCCTTTTTCAGGACCCTGTTTTTCAAAGATAATTCATAAAAATCCAAATAACTTCACAGATCTTCATTGTAAAGGGTTTAAACACAGTTTCCAATGCTTGTTCAATGAACCATAAACAATTAATGAACATGCACCTGAGGAACGGTCGTTAAGACACTAACAGCTTACAGACAGTAGGCAATTAAGGTCACAGTTATGAAAACTTAGGACACTAAAGAGGCCTCTGTACTGACTCTGAAAAAACATCAAAAGAAAGATGCCCTGGGTCCCTGCTCATCTGTGTGGACGTGCCTTAGGTATGAGGAATGCAGATGTGGCCAGGGCAGTACTGTGAGACGCCGAAGACAGCGCTACAGGGAGACAAGACAGACAGCTGATCGTCCTCGCATTGGCAGACCACGAGTAACAACATCTGCACAGGGTCAGTACATCCGAACATTACACCTGCGGGACAGGTACAGGATGGCAACAACAACTGCCTGACTTACACCAGGAACACACAATCCCTCCATAAGTGCTCAGACTGTCCGCAATAGGCTGAGAGAGGCTGGACTGAGGGCTTGTAGGCCTGTTGTATACTATTGTTTGTACAGAACGTGGTACCTTCAGGCATTTGGAAATTGCTCCCAAGGATGAAACAGACTTGTGGAGGTCTACATTTTTTTCTGAGGTATTGGCTGATTTCTTTAGATTTTCCCATGATGTCAAGCAAAGAGGCACTGAGTTTAAAGGTAGGCCTAGAAATACATCCACATGGTGGTTTAATTGACCCTGGTGAGCCAGACGACTGACTGCCCCTCTCCCAGCCTCCAGTCTAATCAATTAACTTTGATTTGATTTGGCCCGATGGTAGTTTCATCAACAACAAGTGAATCTATGTTTCAATTCAGTAACTTTCTACTGGTGATGTCCTAGAGACCTGATTAAGATTGATGTAAATAAACCCACTGGAGCTGAAGTGCTTGATCCTCTTGTGCTGTATGTTTCTGATCCTCTGACTGCATCACCTTTAACACAAATGTTTCTGGTACCATCCCCAGGGTCTGGAAGGAGGCCCATATACTCCCCCTGGTACCATCCCCAGGGTCTGGAAGGAGGCCCATATACTCCCCCTGGTACCATCCCCAGGGTCTGGAAGGAGGCCAGGGGGGCAGTTGCCACGGAACAAGGGGGGAATTGGCACGGAACAGGGGGCAGTTGCCACGGAACAGGGGGCAGTTGCCACGGAACAGGGGGCAGTTGCCACGGAACAGGGGGCAGTTGCCACGGAACAGGGGGCAGTTGCCATGTGGAACAGGGGGCAGTTGCCATGTGGAACAGGGGGCAGTTGCCACGGAACAGGGGGCAGTTGCCACGGAACAGGGGGCAGTTGCTATGGAACAGGGGGCAGTTGCTATGGAACAGGGGGCAGTTGCCATGTGGAACAGGGGGCAGTTGCCATGTGGAACAGGGGGCAGTTGCTATGGAACAGGGGGCAGTTGCCATGGAACAGGGGGCAGTTGCCATGTGGAACAGGGGGCAGTTGCCATGTGGAACAGGGGGCAGTTGCCATGTGGAACAGGGGGCAGTTGCCATGTGGGACAGGGGGCAGTGGCCATGTGGAACAGGGGGCAGTGGCCATGTGGAACAGGGGGCAGTTGCCATGTGGAACAGGGGGCAGTTGCCATGTGGAACAGGGGGCAGTTGCCACGGAACAGGGGGCAGTTGCCATGTGGAACAGGGGGGCAGTTGCCACGGAACAGGGGGGCAGTTGCCATGTGGAACAGGGGGGCAGTTGCCACGGAACAGGGGGGCAGTTGCCACGGAACAGGGGGGCAGTTGCCACGGAACAGGGGGGCAGTTGCCACGGAACAGGGGGGCAGTTGCCACGGAACAGGGGGCAGAATGGTAACGTCTTGAATTCCAGAAGTAGCTAAAGGATCACTGTTTATTATGTGTGTCTGTGGTTGTGTCTGTGGTTGTGTCTGTGGTTGTGTCTGTGGTTGTGCCGGTGGTTGTGCCGGTGGTTGTGCCGGTGGTTGTGCCTGTGGTTGTGCCTGTGGTTGTGCCTGTGGTTGTGCCTGTGGTTGTGCCTGTGGTTGTGCCTGTGGTTGTGCCTGTGGTTGTGCCTGTGGTTGTGCGTGTGTTTCTGTCTGTGTCCGCGTGTGTATTAATTCTCCTCCAGCTTGGTGAGTGAATTTTAGTAGAATCCCTAGTCTCTCTCTAAAGGGATTATATTCGTCCCAATACTAATATCTAGCTATCATTATGTGCTTTTTAAAACGGGGTGTGTGTGTGTGTGTGTGTGTGTGTGTGTGTGTGTGTGTGTGTGTGTGTGTGTGTGTGTGTGTGTGTGTGTGTGTGTGTGTGTGTGTGTGTGTGTGTGTGTGTGTGTGTGTGTGTGTGTGTGTGTGTGTGTGTGTGTGTGTGTGTGTGTGTGTGTGTGTGTCCTGGGGAGCTTAGAGGTCACCTGAATGTTTGATGCTCAGCTGAGAGGTTGGTCTTTGGTTCGGTACAGCTTTGCACAACGACTGGCAATCAACAGGCTAGTAGGGCACACACAGACACAGACACACACACACACACAGACACACACGTGCCCAGGCACTCAGACGTAGTGTATTAGCAACAAGCTCTGGCTTATTGCAGAATTAGATGTTTTTCCATGTTTCTCCAAATGGCAAATTTAGAAGTTGTATGAACAAGTGCCTTTCACTGGGATTGAATTCGTGACCCTCGGAGCCGGAGCTCGCAAATTACCCATATCCTCCACCCACAATATATTAGGTACACATCTCAAGGGGTTAAGGGTTACAGTTTGGGTTACAGAAACATCTATAAGGGTTAATATAAGGAGTTATTTCCAATTGGTTAACCGTTCAGGTTAACTTCCTTCCTTGGTTGATTTAAGGATTACAGTTGGGGAGAGGGTTGTTTAACATTTACATTACATTTACATTTAAGTCATTTAGCAGACGCTCTTATCCAGAGCGACTTACAAATTGGTGCATTCACCTTATGACATCCAGTGGAACAGTCACTTTACAATAGTGCATCTAAATCTTAAAGGGGGGAGGGTGAGAAGGATTACTTATCCTATCCTAGGTATTCCTTAAAGAGGTGGGGTTTCAGGTGTCTCCGGAAGGTGGTGATTGACTCCGCTGTCCTGGCGTCGTGAGGGAGTTTGTTCCACCATTGGGGGGCCAGAGCAGCGAACAGTTTTGACTGGGCTGAGCGGGAATTGTACTTCCTCAGTGGTTGGCGAGGCGAGCAGGCCAGAGGTGGATGAACGCAGTGCCCTTGTTTGGGTGTAGGGCCTGATCAGAGCCTGGAGGTACTGAGGTGCCGTTCCCCTCACAGCTCCGTAGGCAAGCACCATGGTCTTGTAGCGGATGCGAGCTTCAACTGGAAGCCAGTGGAGAGAGTGGAGGAGCGGGGTGACGTGAGAGAACTTGGGACGGTTGAACACCAGACGGGCTGCGGCGTTCTGGATGAGTTGTAGGGGTTTAATGGCACTGTAGCTCAGTTGGTAGAGCATGGCGCTTGTAACGCCAGGGTAGTGGGTTCGATCCCCGGGACCACCCATACGTAGAATGTATGCACACATGACTGTAAGTCGCTTTGGATAAAAGCGTCTGCTAAATGGCATATATTATTATTATTATATTATTATTATTAGGCAGGGAGCCCAGCCAACAGCGAGTTGCAGTAATCCAGACGGGAGATGACAAGTGCCTGGATTAGGACCTGCGCCGCTTCCTGTGTGAGGCAGGGTTGTACTCTGCGGATGTTGTAGAGCATGAACCTACAGGAACGGGCCACCGCCTTGATGTTAGTTGAGAATGACAGGGTGTTGTCCAGGATCACGCCAAGGTTCTTAGCGCTCTGGGAGGAGGACACAATGGAGTTGTCAACCGTGATGGCGAGATCATGGAACGGGCAGTCCTTCCCCGGGAGGAAGAGCAGCTCCGTCTTGCCGAGGTTCAGCTTGAGGTGGTGATCCGTCATCCACACTGATATGTCTGCCAGACATGCAGAGATGCGATTCGCCACCTGGTCATCAGAAGGGGAAAGTAGAAGATTAATTGTGTGTCGTCTGCATAGCAATGATAGGAGAGACCATGTGAGGTTATGACAGAGCCAAGTGACTTGGTGTATAGCGAGAATAGGAGAGGGCCTAGAACAGAGCCCTGGGGGACACCAGTGGTGAGAGCGCGTGGTGAGGAGACAGATTCTTGCCACGCCACCTGGTAGGAGCGACCTGTCAGGTAGGACGCAATCCAAGCGTGGGCCGCGCCGGAGATGCCCAACTCGGAGAGGGTGGAGAGGAGGATCTGATGGTTCACAGTATCGAAGGCAGCCGATAGGTCTAGAAGGATGAGAGCAGAGGAGAGAGAGTTAGCTTTAGCGGTGCGGAGCGCCTCCGTGATACAGAGAAGAGCAGTCTCAGTTGAATGACTAGTCTTGAAACCTGACTGATTTGGATCAAGAAGGTCATTCTGAGAGAGATAGCGGGAGAGCTGGCCAAGGACGGCACGTTCAAGAGTTTTGGAGAGAAAAGAAAGAAGGGATACTGGTCTGTAATTGTTGACATCGGAGGGATCGAGTGTAGGATTTCATCTTTTTTCAGAAGGGGTGCAACTCTCGACCTTCTTTTCAAAATGGTTGAGGAAGTCTTGAAGACGGGAGGAGAAGGTGGCAAAGAGCTTCCTAGGGTTAGAGGCAGAAGCTTGGAATTTAGAGTGGTAGAAAGTGGCTTTAGCAGCAGAGACAGAAGAGGAAAATGTAGAGAGGAGGGAGCGAAAGGATGCCAGGTCCGCAGGGAGGCGAGTTTTCCTCCATTTCCGCTCGTCTGCCCGGAGCCCTGTTCTGTGAGCTCGCAATGAGTCGTCGAGCCAGGTTGGAGATAGGTTGGAGAAGGTTTGAGCAGAGGGAAGAGATGATAGGATGGAAGACGAGAGAGTAGCGGGGGAGAGAGAGCGAAGGTTGGGACGGCGCGATACCTATCCGAGTAGGGGCAGTGTGGGAAGTGTTAGATGAGAGCGAGAGGGAAAAGGATACAAGGTAGTGGTCGGAGACTTGGAGGGGAGTTGCAATGAGGTTAGTGGAAGAACAGCATCTAGTAAAGATGAGGTCGAGCGTATTTCCTTCCTTGTGAGTAGGGGGGGAAGGTGAGAGGGTGAGGTCAAAAGAGGAGAGGAGTGGAAAGAAGGAGGCAGAGAGGAATGAGTCAAAGGTAGACGTGGGGAGGTTAAAGTCGCCCAGAACTGTGAGAGGTGAGCCGTCCTCAGGAAAGGAGCTTATCAAGGCATCAATTAACCTCATTAAGGTTGGGGAGAGGGTTGTTTAACCTCATTAAGGTTGGGGAGAGGGTTGATTAACCTCATTAAGGTTGGGGAGAGGATTGATTAACCTCATTAAGGTTGGGGAGAGGGTTGATTAACCTCATTAAGGTTGGGGAGAGGGTTGATTAACCTCATTAAGGTTGGGGAGAGGGTTGATTAACCTCATTAAGGTTGGGGAGAGGGTTGATTAACCTCATTAAGGTTGGGGAGAGGGTTGATTAACCTCAGGTAGTTCGCTGTTTGATTGTCATTCTATTAGAGTGTTCTGACTCAACCACAACACACTACTGTGTCTCCTGACATCCTGCTGAGTGTGTGTGCGTGTCTGTTGGCGTGTGTGTGTGTGTGTATGTGCGCGTTTGTGTGTGTGCGCGTGTGTCTAAGAGCAGGTACGGTAAATGTCAAAATAAATGTTTTTAAAGCACAACTATCAATTTGCTACTTTGTTGCCATGGTTTATGTTCATATCTCTTTCAAACACATTGAAAAGTGTCTCTGAGGTCAGGAGTCTACTTTCTTATTTTACCAATTTACAGCATAATGTTTATTATTTTATTTATTTTATTCTACCAGGTAAGTTGACTGAGAACACGTTCTCAGTTACAGCAACGACCTGGGGGATAGTTACAGGGGAGAGGAGGTTAATGTTCCTATTGGAAGCCGGGGATTATTAGGTGACCGTGATGGTTTGAGGGCCAGATTGGGAATTTAGCCAGGACACCGGGGTTAACACCCCTACTCTTACGATTCGTGCCATGGGATCTTTAGTGACCACAGAGAATCAGGACACCCGTTTAAAGTCCCATCCGAAAGACGGTACCCAACACAGGGCAATTTCCCCTGTCACTGCCCTGGGGCATTGGGATATGTTGAGTCCAGAGGACAGAGTGCCTCCTACTGGCCCTCCAACACCACTTCCATCTGGTCTCCAATCCAGAGACTGACCGGGACCTGCTTAGCTTCAGAGGCAAGCAGTGGGATCCAGGGTGGTGTGTTGGAAGTTTAGAACTACTCTGTAATTCTTCGGGATTAGTGTCCCATCCACGGGACGGTTGAGCTAACGTAGGCTAATACGATTAGCATGAGGTTGTAAGTAAAAATAACATTTCCCAGGCCATAGACATATCTGATATTGGCAGAAAGCTTACCTTATTGTTAATCTAACAGCACTGTCCAATTTACAGTAGCTATTACAGTGAAAAAATACCATGTTATTGGTTGAGGAGAGACAATTTTGAACATGAAAAGTTATTCATAAACAAATTAGGCACATTTGGGCAGTCTTGATACAACATTTTGATCAGAAATGGTTCATTGGTCTAAATCATTGCTCACACACTGCTGCCATCTAGTGCCCAACATCTAAATTGCACCTGGGCTGGAATAATACATTATGGCTTTTCTCTTGTGGCCTTTCTCTTGCATTTCAAAGATGAAAAAATATCTTATTTTCTGTATTATCTTTTCCCAGATCTATTGTGTTATATTATCCTACATTCCCACAAATTTCAAAGTGTTTCCTTTCAAATAGCACCACGAATAATGCATATTCTTGCTTCAGGGCCATTAGATTTGGGTAATTTTACACAATGTTAAAAAAGGCGAGGAACCTAATAGATTTCCCGACAGAATAACTGTCTTATTATAAACGGTGAAACACTTATAGTACTGTTATAACACTTATATCAAATGTATTTATAAAGCCCTTCGTACATCAGCTGATATCTCAAAGTGCTGTACAGAAACCCGGCCTAAAACCCCAAATGGCAAGCAATGCAGGTGTAGAAGCACAGTGGCTAGGAAAAACTCCCTAGAAAGGCCCAAACCTAGGAAGAAACCTAAAGAGGAACCAGGCTATGAGGGGTGGCCAGTCCTCTTCTGGTTGTGCTGGGTGGAGATTATAACAGAACATGGCCAAGATGTTCAAATGTTCATAAATGACCAGCATGGTCAAATAATAATTATCACAGTGGTTGTAGAGGGTGCAACAGGTCAGCACCTCAGGAGTAAATGTCAGTTGGCTTTTCATAGCCAATCATTGAGAGTATTTCTACCGCTCCTGCTCTCTCTAAAGAGTTGAAAACAGCAGGTCTGGGACAGGCAGCACGTCCGATGAACAGGTCAGGGTTCCATAGCCACAGGCAGAACAGTTGAAACTGGAGCAGCAGCATGACCAGGTGGACTGGGGACAACAAGGAGTCATCAGGCCGGGTAGTCCTGAGGCATGGTCCTAGAGCTCAGGTCCACCGAGAGAGAAAGAGAGAATTTGAGAGAACATAAATTCACACAGGACACAGGAGAAATACTCCAGACATAACAAACTGACCCTAGCCCCCCGACGCATAAACTACTGCAGCATAAATACTGGAGGCTGTGACAGGAGGGGTCAGGAGACACCGTGGCCCCATTCGATGAAACCCCTGGACAGGGCCAAACAGGAAGAAGGAAGACCACGTCAGTGACTCAACCCACTCAAGTGACGCACCCCTCCTAGGGACGGCATGAAGAGCACCAGTAAGCCAGTGACTCAGCCCCTGTAATACTGTTAGAGGCAGAGAATCCCAGTGGAGAGAGGGGAACCGGCCAGGCAGAGACAGCAAGGGCGGTTCGTTGCTCCAGTGCCTTTCCGTTCACCTTCACACTCCTGAGCCAGACTACACTCAATCATATGACCCACTGAAGAGATGAGTCTTCAGTAAAGATTTTAAGGTTGAGACCGAGTCTGCGTCTCTCACATTCCATAAAAATGGAGCTCTATAGGAGAAAGCCCCGCTTACAGCTGTTTGCTTAGAGATTCTAGGGACAATTAGGAGGCCTGCGTCTTGTGACCGTAGCGTACGTGTAGGTATGTACGGCAGGACCAAATCAGAGAGATAGGAAGGAGCAAGCCCATGTAATGCTTTGTAGGTTAGCAGTAAAACCTTGAAATCAGCCCTTGCCTTGACAGGAAGCCAGTGTAGGGAGGCCAGCACTAGAGCGTCATTCTGACGCCATTAACTTCTTGAAGCTACCCATCCTGTCGCTGCATCATAAAAAATAAAAAATAAAAAATAAAATAATTAAAAAATAAATAGATTTTTTAATATATTATATCACTGTTATATCACTATTCTACCACTAACACTATTCTACCACTAACACTATTATACCACTATTATATCACTATTATACCACTATTATACCACTATTCTAACACTATTATACCACTAACACTATTATACCACTATTATATCACTATTATATCACTATATCACTATTATAACACTATATCACTATTATAACACTATTATACCACTATTATAACACTATTATACCACTAACACTATTATATCACTATTATACCACTATTATATCACTATAATAACACTATTATACCACTATTATATCACTATTATATCACTATTATAACACTATTATAACACTTATATCACTATTATAACACTATTATACCACTATTATAACACTAACACTATTATATCACTATTATATCAGTATTATACCACCATTATATCACTATTATAACACTATTATACCACTAACACTTATATCACTATTATAACACTATTATATCACTTATAACACTATTATACCACTATTATAACACTATTATATCACTAACACTATTATACCACTATTATATCACTAACACTTATACCACTATTATAACACTATTATACCACTATTATATCACTATTATAACACTCTTATACCACTATCACTATTATACCACTATTATATCACTAACACTATTCTACCACTATTATACCACTATTATCTCACTATTATATCACTATTATAACACTATTATACCACTATCACTATTATACCACTATTATATCACTAACACTATTCTACCACTAACACTATTATATCACTATTATACCACTATTTTACCACTATTATACCACTATTATACCACTATTATATCACTATTATACCACTAACACTATTATACCACTATTATACCACTATTATACCACTATTATATCACTAACACTATTATACCACTATTATATCACTAACACTATTATACCACTATTATACCACTAACACTATTATACCACTATTATATCACTAACACTATTATAGCACTAACACTATTATACCACTATTATACCACTATTATACCACTATTATACCACTATTATATCACTTATATCACTATTATAACACTATTATACCACTAACACTATTATATCACTATTATAACACTATTATACCACTTATACCACTATTATACCACTATTATATCACTATTATACCACTAACACTATTATACCACTATTATACCACTATTATATCACTAACACTATTATACCACTATTATATCACTAACACTATTATACCACTATTATACCACTAACACTATTATACCACTATTATACCACTATTATATCACTTATATCACTATTATAACACTAACACTATTATATCACTATTATACCACTATTATACCACTATTATACCACTATTATATCACTATTATACCACTATTATATCACTATTATATCACTATTATACCACTATTATACCACTATTATACCACTATTATATCACTATTATAACACTTATTCCACTATTATGCCACTATATCACTATTATAACACTGTTATACCACTAACACTAGTATATCACTATTATATCACCATTATACCACCATTATATCACTATTATACCACTATTATATCACTATTATACCATTATTATAACACTATTATAACACTATTATACCACTATTATATCACTATTATACCACTATTATACCACTATTATACCACTATTATACCACTATTATACCACTATTATACCACTATTATACCACTATTATATCACTATTATATCACTATTATACCACTATTATATCACTATTATATCACTATATCACTATTATATCACTATTATATCACTAACACTATTCTACCACTACCACTATTATATCACTATTATATAACTGTTTTACCACTAACACTATTATATCACTATTATAACACTATTATACCACTATTATAACACTATTATACCACTATTATAACACTATTATATCACTATATCACTATTATACCACTATTATAACACTATTATATCACTATATCACTATTATACCACTATTATATCACTATATCACTATTATACCACTATTATACCACTATTATATCACTATTATACCACTATTATAACACTATTATAACACTTATATCACTATTACAACACTATTATATCACTATTATAACACTATTATATCACTATTATAACACTATTATAACACTTATATCACTATTATAACACTATTATACCACTATTATATCACTATTATAACACTATTATAACACTTATATCACTATTATAACACTATTATACCACTATTATATCACTATTATACCACTATTATAACACTATTATAACACTATTATATCACTATTATAACACTATTATAACACGATTATATCACTATTATATCACTATTATACCACTAACACTATTATATCACTATTATATCAGTATTATACCACCATTATATCACTATTATAACACTATTATACCACTAACACTATTATATCACTATTATAACACTATTATAACACTATTATATCACTTATAACACTATTATACCACTATTATAACACTATTATATCACTAACACTATTATACCACTATTATATCACTAACACTATTATACCACTATTATATCACTAACACTATTCTACCACTATTATACCACTATTATCTCACTATTATATCACTATTATAACACTATTATACCACTATCACTATTATACCACTATTATATCACTAACACTATTCTACCACTAACACTATTATATCACTATTATACCACTATTATACCACTATTATATCACTATTATACCACTAACACTATTATACCACTATTATACCACTATTATATCACTAACACTATTATACCACTATTATACCATTAACACTATTATACCACTATTATATCACTAACACTATTATAGCACTAACACTATTATACCACTATTATACCACTATTATACCACTATTATATCACTTATATCACTATTATAACACTATTATACCACTAACACTATTATAACACTATTATACCACTTATACCACTATTATACCACTATTATACCACTATTATACCACTATTATATCACTATTATACCACTAACACTATTATACCACTATTATACCACTATTATACCACTATTATATCACAAACACTATTATACCACTAACACTATTATACCACTATTATACCACTAACACTATTATACCACTATTATACCACTATTATATCACTTATATCACTATTATAACACTAGTATACCACTAACACTATTATATCACTATTATACCACTATTATACCACTATTATATCACTATTATATCACTATTATACCACTATTATATCACTATTATACCACTATTATATCACTATTATACCACTATATCACTATTATATCACTATTATATCACTAACACTACTCTACCACTACCACTATTATATCACTATTATATCACTGTTTTACCACTAACACTATTATATCACTATTATAACACTATTATACCACTATTATAACACTATTATACCACTATTATAACACTATTATATCACTATATCACTTATACCACTATTATAACACTATTATATCACTATATCACTATTATACCACTATTATATCACTATATCACTATTATATCACTATTATAACACTATTATACCACTATTATATGACTATTATAACACTATTATACCACAATTATACCACTATTATAACACTATTATACCACTATTATATCACTATTATAACACTATTATAACACTTATATCACTATTATAACACTATTATACCACTATTATATCACTATTATAACACTATTATAACACTTATATCACTATTATAACACTATTATACCACTATTATATCACTATTATATCACTATTATAACACTATTATAACACTATTATAACACTATTATACCACTATTATATCACTATTATATCACTATTATACCACTAACACTATTATATCACTATTATATCAGTATTATACCACTATTATAACACTATTATATCACTAACACTATTATACCACTATTATAACACTATTATAACACTATTATACCACTATTATAACAGTATTATATCACTAACACTATTATAACACTATTATATCACTATTATACCACTATTATAACACTATTATATCACTAACACTATTATACCACTATTATACCACTATTATACCACTATTATAACACTATTATATCACTAACACTATTATACCACTATTATATCACTAACACTATTATACCACTATTATCACACTATTATACCACTATTATATCACTAACACTATTCTACCACTATTATACCACTATTATACCACTATTATCTCACTATTATAACACTATTATAACACTATTATACCACTATCACTATTATACCACTATTATATCACTAACACTATTCTACCACTAACACTATTATATCACTATTATACCACTATTTTACCACTATTATAACACTATTATACCACTATTATACCACTATTATACCACTATTATATCACTATTATACCACTAACACTATTATACCACTATTATACCACTATTATATCACTAACACTATTATACCACTATTATATCACTAACACTATTATACCACTATTATATCACTAACACTATTATAGCACTAACACTATTATACCACTATTATACACATTATACCACTATTATACCACTATTATACCACTATTATACCACTATTATATCACTTATATCACTATTATAACACTATTATACCACTAACACTATTATATCACTATTATATCACTATTATACCACTATTATACCACTATTATATCACTATTATATCACTATTATACCACTATTATACCACTATTATACCACTATTATACCACTATTATATCACTATTATACCACTATTATACCACTATCACTATTATAACACTATTATACCACTATTATACCACTATTATAACACTATTATACCACTATTATTCCACTATTATGCCACTATATCACTATTATATCACTATTATAACACTGTTATACCACTAACACTATTATATCACTATTATATCACTATTATATCACCATTATACCACTATTATATCACTATTATACCACTATTATATCACTATTATACCATTATTATAACACTATTATACCACTATTATATCACTATTATACCACTATTATACCACTATTATATCACTATTATATCACTATTATAACACTATTATATCACTATTATACCACTATTATATCACTATTATACCACTATATCACTAACACTATTATACCACTATTATATCACTATTATACCACTAACACTATTATACCACTATTATATCACTATTATAACACTATTATACCACTAACACTATTATACCACTATTATACCACTATTATATCACTATTATCTCACTATTATAACACTATTATAACACTATTATACCACTATCACTATTATACCACTATTATATCACTAACACTATTCTACCACTAACACTATTATACCACTATTATATCACTAACACTATTATACCACTATTATCACACTATTATACCACTATTATATCACTAACACTATTCTACCACTATTATACCACTATTATACCACTATTATCTCACTATTATAACACTATTATAACACTATTATACCACTATCACTATTATACCACTATTATATCACTAACACTATTCTACCACTAACACTATTATATCACTATTATACCACTATTTTACCACTATTATAACACTATTATACCACTATTATACCACTATTATACCACTATTATATCACTATTATACCACTAACACTATTATACCACTATTATACCACTATTATATCACTAACACTATTATACCACTATTATATCACTAACACTATTATACCACTATTATATCACTAACACTATTATAGCACTAACACTATTATACCACTATTATACCACTACCACTATTATACCACTATTATACCACTATTATACCACTATTATATCACTTATATCACTATTATAACACTATTATACCACTAACACTATTATATCACTATTATATCACTATTATACCACTATTATACCACTATTATATCACTATTATATCACTATTATACCACTATTATACCACTATTATACCACTATTATACCACTATTATATCACTATTATACCACTATTATACCACTATCACTATTATAACACTATTATACCACTATTATACCACTATTATAACACTATTATACCACTATTATTCCACTATTATGCCACTATATCACTATTATATCACTATTATAACACTGTTATACCACTAACACTATTATATCACTATTATATCACTATTATATCACCATTATACCACTATTATATCACTATTATACCACTATTATATCACTATTATACCATTATTATAACACTATTATACCACTATTATATCACTATTATACCACTATTATACCACTATTATATCACTATTATATCACTATTATAACACTATTATATCACTATTATACCACTATTATATCACTATTATACCACTATATCACTAACACTATTATACCACTATTATATCACTATTATACCACTAACACTATTATACCACTATTATATCACTATTATAACACTATTATACCACTAACACTATTATACCACTATTATACCACTATTATATCACTATTATACCACTAACACGATTATACCACTATTATATCACTATTATATCACTATTATACCACTATTATATCACTAACACTATTATACCACTAACACTATTATACCACTATTCTATCACTATTATACCACTTATATCACTATTATATCACTATTATACCACTAACACTATTATACCACTATTATACCACTAACACTATTATACCACTAACACTATTATACCACTATTATATCACTATTATATCACTATTATACCACTATTATACCACTATTATATCACTATTATAACACTATTATACCACTAACACTATTATATCACTATTATACCACTATTATACCACTATTATATCACTAACACTATTATATCACTATTATACCACTATTATATCACTAACACTATTATACCACTATTATACCACTAACACTATTATACCACTATTATATCACTATTATATCACTAACACTATTATACCACTATTATATCACTATTGTACCACTATTATACCACTATTATATCACTAACACTATTATACCACTATTATATCACTATTATATCACTATTATACCACTATATCACTAACACTATTATATCACTATTATATCACTATTATACCACTAACACTATTATACCACTATTATATCACTATTATATCACTATTATAACACTATTATAACACTATTATAACACTATTATAACACTATTATATCACTATTATACCACTATTATATCACTATTATATCACTATTATATCACTATTATACCACTAACACTATTATATCACTATTATATCAGTATTATACCACTATTATACCACTATTATATCACTATTATACCACTATTATAACACTATTATATCACTAACACTATTATACCACTATTATAACACTATTATAACACTATTATAACACTATTATAACACTATTATATCACTAACACTATTATAACACTATTATATCACTATTATAACACTATTATATCACGAACACTATTATACCACTATTATACCACTATTATACCACTATTATAACACTATTATATCACTAACACTATTATACCACTATTATAACACTATTATACCACTATTATATCACAATTATATCACTATTATAACACTCTTATACCACTATCACTATTATACCACTATTATATCACTAACACTATTCTACCACTAACACTATTATATCACTATTATACCACTATTTTACCACTATTATAACACTATTATACCACTATTATATCACTATTATACCACTAACACTATTATACCACTATTATATCACTAACACTATTATACCACTATTATATCACTAACACTATTATACCACTATTAAACCACTAACACTATTATACCACTATTATATCACTAACACTATTATAGCACTAACACTATTATACCACTATGATACCACTACCACTATTATACCACTATTATACCACTATTATACCACTATTATATCACTTATATCACTATTATAACACTATTATACCACTAACACTATTATATCACTATTATACCACTATTATACCACTATTATATCACTATTATACCACTATTATACCACTATTATACCACTATTATACCACTATACCACTATTATATCACTATTATACCACTATTATACCACTATCACTATTATAACACTATTATACCACTATTATACCACTATTATAACACTATTATACCACTATTATTCCACTATTATGCCACTATATCACTATTATATCACTATTATAACACTGTTATACCACTAACACTATTATATCACTATTATATCACTATTATATCACCATTATAACACTATTATATCACTATTATACCACTATTATATCACTATTATACCATTATTATAACACTATTATACCACTATTATATCACTATTATACCACTATTATACCACTATTATACCACTATTATATCACTATTATATCACTATTATAACACTATTATAACACTATTATATCACTATTATACCACTATTATATCACTATTATACCACTATATCACTAACACTATTATACCACTATTATATCACTATTATACCACTAACACTATTATACCACTATTATATCACTATTATAACACTATTATACCACTAACACTATTATACCACTATTATATCACTATTATACCACTAACACGATTATACCACTATTATACCACTAACACTATTATACCACTATTCTATCACTATTATACCACTTATATCACTATTATATCACTATTATATCACTATTATACCACTAACACTATTATACCACTATTATACCACTATTATACCACTAACACTATTATACCACTAACACTATTATACCACTATTATATCACTATTATATCACTATTATACCACTATTATACCACTATTATATCACTATTATAACACTATTATACCACTAACACTATTATATCACTATTATACCACTATTATATCACTAACACTATTATATCACTATTATACCACTATTATATCACTAACACTATTATACCACTATTATACCACTAACACTATTATACCACTATTATATCACTATTATAACACTATTATATCACTAACACTATTATACCACTATTATATCACTATTGTACCACTATTATACCACTATTATATCACTAACACTATTATACCACTATTATATCACAATTATATCACTATTATACCACTATATCACTAACACTATTATACCACTATTATATCACTATTATACCACTAACACTATTATACCACTATTATATCACTATTATAACACTATTATACCACTAACACTATTATACCACTATTATAACACTATTATACCACTATTATACCACTATTATACCACTATTATATCACTATTATATCACTATTATACCACTATTATACCACTAACACTATTATACCACTATTATAACACTATTATACCACTATTATACCACTATTATACCACTATTATATCACTATTATATCACTATTATACCACTAACACGATTATACCACTATTATATCACTATTATACCACTAACACTATTATACCACTATTATATCACTATTATAACACTATACCACTAACACTATTATACCACTATTATACCACTATAATACCACTATTATACCACTATTATATCACTATTATATCACTATTATACCATTGTTATACCACTATTATACCACTATACCACTATTATATCACTATTATACCACTATTATACCACTATCACTATTATAACACTATTATACCACTATTATACCACTATTATAACACTATTATACCACTATTATTCCACTATTATGCCACTATATCACTATTATATCACTATTATAACACTGTTATACCACTAACACTATTATATCACTATTATATCACTATTATATCACCATTATAACACTATTATATCACTATTATACCACTATTATATCACTATTATACCATTATTATAACACTATTATACCACTATTATATCACTATTATACCACTATTATATCACTATTATAACACTATTATAACACTATTATATCACTATTATACCACTATTATATCACTATTATACCACTATATCACTAACACTATTATACCACTATTATATCACTATTATACCACTAACACTATTATACCACTATTATATCACTATTATAACACTATTATACCACTAACACTATTATACCACTATTATATCACTATTATACCACTAACACGATTATACCACTATTATACCACTAACACTATTATACCACTTATATCACTATTATATCACTATTATACCACTAACACTATTATACCACTATTATACCACTATTATACCACTAACACTATTATACCACTAACACTATTATACCACTATTATATCACTATTATATCACTATTATACCACTATTATACCACTATTATATCACTATTATAACACTATTATACCACTAACACTATTATATCACTATTATACCACTATTATATCACTAACACTATTATATCACTATTATACCACTATTATATCACTATTATACACTATTATACCACTATTATACCACTAACACTATTATACCACTATTATATCACTATTATAACACTATTATATCATAACACTATTATACCACTATTATATCACTATTATACCACTATTATACCACTATTATATCACTAACACTATTATACCACTATTATATCACAATTATATCACTATTATACCACTATATCACTAACACTATTATACCACTATTATATCACTAACACTATTATACCACTATTATATCACTATTATAACACTATTATACCACTAACACTATTATACCACTATTATAACACTATTATACCACTATTATACCACTATTATACCACTATTATATCACTATTATATCACTATTATACCACTATTATACCACTAACACTATTATACCACTATTATAACACTATTATACCACTATTATACCACTATTATACCACTATTATATCACTATTATATCACTATTATACCACTAACACGATTATACCACTATTATATCACTATTATACCACTAACACTATTATACCACTATTATATCACTATTATAACACTATACCACTAACACTATTATACCACTATTATACCACTATAATACCACTATTATACCACTATTATATCACTATTATATCACTATTATACCATTGTTATACCACTAACACTATTATACTATTATAACACTATTATAACACTATTATACCACTATTATACCACTATTATATCACTATTATATCACTAACACTATTATACCACTCACTAACACTATTATACCACTATTATACCACTAACACTATTATACCACTATTAAACCACTAACACTATTATACCACTATTATATCACTACCACTATTATAGCACTAACACTATTATACCACTACCACTATTATACCACTATTATACCACTATTATACCACTATTATACCACTATCACTATTATATCACTATTATAACACTATTATACCACTTATACCACTATTATACCACTATTATACCACTATTATATCACTATTATATCACTATTATACCACTAACACTATTATACCACTATTATACCACTATTATACCACTAACACTATTATACCACTATTATACCACTATTATATCACTTATATCACTATTATAACACTATTGTACCACTAACACTATTATATCACTATTATATCACTATTATACCACTATTATATCACTATTATATCACTATTATACCACTATTATACCACTATTATATCACTATTATACCACTATTATACCACTATTATACCACTATTATATCACTATTATACCACTATTATACCACTATCACTATTATACCACTATTATACCACTATTATAATACTATTATACCACTATTATACCACTATTATAACACTATTATACCACTATTATTCCACTATTATGCCACTATATCACTATTATATCACTATTATAACACTGTTATACCACTAACACTATTATATCACTATTATATCACTATTATATCACCATTATACCACTATTATATCACTATTATACCACTATTATATCACTATTATACCATTATTATAACACTATTATACCACTATTATACCACTATTATACCACTATTATACCACTATTATATCACTATTATACCACTATTATACCACTATTATATCACTATTATATCACTATTATACCACTATTATAACACTATTATATCACTATTATACCACTATTATATCACTATTATACCACTATATCACTAACACTATTATACCACTATTATATCACTATTATACCACTAACACTATTATACCACTATTATATCACTATTATAACACTATTATACCACTAACACTATTATACCACTATTATACCACTATTATATCACTATTATACCACTAACACGATTATACCACTATTATATCACTATTATATCACTATTATACCACTATTATATCACTAACACTATTATACCACTAACACTATTATACCACTATTCTATCACTATTATACCATTTATATCACTATTATATCACTAACACTATTATACCACTATTATACCACTATTATACCACTAACACTATTATACCACTAACACTATTATACCACTATTATATCACTATTATATCACTATTATACCACTATTATACCACTATTATATCACTATTATAACACTATTATATCACTAACACTATTATAACACTATTATACCACTAACACTATTATACCACTATTATATCACTATTATAACACTATTATATCACTAACACTATTATACCACTATTATATCACTATTGTACCACTATTATATCACTAACACTATTATAACACTATTATATCACAATTATATCACTATTATACCACTATATCACTAACACTATTATATCACTATTATATCACTATTATACCACTAACACTATTATATCACTATTATAACACTATTATACCACTAACACTATTATACCACTATTATAACACTATTATACCACTATTATACCACTATTATACCACTATTATATCACTATTATATCACTATTATACCACTATTATACCACTAACACTATTATACCACTATTATAACACTATTATACCACTATTATACCACTATTATACCACTATTATATCACTATTATACCACTAACACGATTATACCACTATTATATCACTATTATACCACTAACACTATTATACCACTATTATATCACTATTATACCACTATTATACCACTATTATACCACTATTATATCACTATTATATCACTATTATACCACTATTATACCACTAACACTATTATACCACTATTATAACACTATTATACCACTATTATACCACTATTATACCACTATTATATCACTAACACGATTATACCAATATTATATCACTATTATACCACTATTATATCACTAACACTATTATACCACTAACACTATTATACCACTATTATACCACTATAATACCACTATTATACCACTATTATATCACTATTATATCACTATTATAGCATTGTTATACCACTAACACTATTATACCACTATTATAACACTATTATACCACTATTATACCACTATTATACCACTATTATATCACTATTATATCACTAACACTATTATACCACTCACTAACACTATTATACCACTATTATACCACTAACACTATTATACCACTATTATAACACTATTATAACACTATTATACCACTATTATACCACTATTATATCACTATTATATCACTACCACTATTATAGCACTAACACTATTATACCACTATATATACCACTATTATACCACTATTATACCACTATTATACCACTATTATATCACTTATATCACTATTATAACACTATTATACCACTAACACTATTATATCACTATTATAACACTATTATACCACTTATACCACTATTATACCACTATTATACCACTATTATATCACTATTATATCACTAACACTATTATACCACTATTATACCACTATTATACCACTAACACTATTATACCACTATTATACCACTATTATATCACTTATATCACTATTATAACACTATTGTACCACTAACACTATTATATCACTATTATATCACTATTATACCACTATTATATCACTATTATATCACTATTATACCACTATTATACCACTATTATATCACTATTATACCACTATTATACCACTATTATACCACTATTATATCACTATTATACCACTATTATACCACTATCACTATTATACCACTATTATACCACTATTATAATACTATTATACCACTATTATACCACTATTATAACACTATTATACCACTATTATTCCACTATTATGCCACTATATCACTATTATATCACTATTATAACACTGTTATACCACTAACACTATTATATCACTATTATATCACTATTATATCACCATTATACCACTATTATATCACTATTATACCACTATTATATCACTATTATACCACTATTATATCACTATTATACCATTATTATAACACTATTATACCACTATTATACCACTATTATACCACTATTATACCACTATTATATCACTATTATACCACTATTATACCACTATTATATCACTATTATATCACTATTATACCACTATTATAACACTATTATATCACTATTATACCACTATTATATCACTATTATACCACTATATCACTAACACTATTATACCACTATTATATCACTATTATACCACTAACACTATTATACCACTATTATATCACTATTATAACACTATTATACCACTAACACTATTATACCACTATTATACCACTATTATATCACTATTATACCACTAACACGATTATACCACTATTATATCACTATTATATCACTATTATACCACTATTATATCACTAACACTATTATACCACTAACACTATTATACCACTATTCTATCACTATTATACCATTTATATCACTATTATATCACTAACACTATTATACCACTATTATACCACTATTATACCACTAACACTATTATACCACTAACACTATTATACCACTATTATATCACTATTATATCACTATTATACCACTATTATACCACTATTATATCACTATTATAACACTATTATATCACTAACACTATTATAACACTATTATACCACTAACACTATTATACCACTATTATATCACTATTATAACACTATTATATCACTAACACTATTATACCACTATTATATCACTAACACTATTATAACACTATTATATCACAATTATATCACTATTATACCACTATATCACTAACACTATTATATCACTATTATATCACTATTATACCACTAACACTATTATATCACTATTATAACACTATTATACCACTAACACTATTATACCACTATTATAACACTATTATACCACTATTATACCACTATTATACCACTATTATATCACTATTATATCACTATTATACCACTATTATACCACTAACACTATTATACCACTATTATAACACTATTATACCACTATTATACCACTATTATACCACTATTATATCACTATTATATCACTATTATACCACTAACACGATTATACCACTATTATATCACTATTATACCACTAACACTATTATACCACTATTATATCACTATTATACCACTATTATACCACTATTATACCACTATTATATCACTATTATATCACTATTATACCACTATTATACCACTAACACTATTATACCACTATTATAACACTATTATACCACTATTATACCACTATTATATCACTATTATATCACTAACACGATTATACCACTATTATATCACTATTATACCACTATTATATCACTAACACTATTATACCACTAACACTATTATACCACTATTATACCACTATTATACCACTATTATATCACTATTATATCACTATTATACCACTAACACTATTATACCACTATTATAACACTATTATATCACTATTATAACACTATTATACCCTATTATAGCCCTAGAATATGCCCCAGGACACTGACATTATACTCACTATTATATCCCTAGTTATGGCCACTATTATTTCACTGGCACTATTATACCATGTCCTAGGACTACTGACATTATACTCACTTTGTCCCCAGTCCACCTGGCCATTATACCTGCTCCAGTTATCACACTATTATGCCTTACTATTATTCAACTATGCTGGTCATATTATGAACATTTGAACATCTTGGCCACGTATCTATTATAATCTCCACTATTATAGCCAGAAGATATGGCCACCATTATATGCACTATTATATCACTATTCTTTCACTATTATAGCCCTATTATATCACTATTAGGACTACCTGACATTATGGCTCACTTTGTCCCCAGTCCATCTATTATACTGCTCCAGTTTCAACTGTTATGCACTATTATACCATGCTGGTCATTTATGAACATTTGAACATCTTGGTCATGTTCTGTTATATATCACTATTATACAGCCACTATTATACCACCCCACATAACACGGTTCCTTATAGGTTTCTTCCTATTTTGGCCTTTCTAGGGAGTTTTTCACTAGCCACTATTATACACTGCATTATTTGCTGTTTGGGGTTTTAGGCTGGGTTTCTGTACAGCACTATTATATCACTATGTATACTTATTAACCACTATATAAATAAATTTGAACACTATTATTAACACTATTATACCACTATTATATCACTATTATATCACTATTATAACACTATTATACCACTATTATATCACTATTATACCACTATTATACCACTATTATATCACTATTATAACACTATTATACCACTATTATATCACTATTATATCACTATTATAACACTATTATAACACTATTATACCACTATTATATCACTATTATACCACTATTATACCACTATTATATCACTATTATAACACTATTATATAACTATTATACCACTATTATATCACTATTATATCACTAACACTATTATACCACTATTATATCACTATTATACCACTAACACTATTATACCACTATTATACCACTATTATACCACTAACACTATTATACCACTAACACTATTATACCACTAACACTATTATACCACTATTATACCACTATTATATCACTAACACTATTATACCACTATTATATCATTATTATACCACTAACACTATTATATCACTATTATAACACTATTATACCACTAACACTATTATAACACTATTATACCACTATTATAACACTATTATGCCACTATTATATCACTATTATATCACTAACACGATTATACCACTATTATAACACTATTATACCACTAACACTATTATACCACTAACACTATTATACCACTATTATATCATTATTATACCACTAACACTATTATATCACTATTATACCACTATTATAACACTATTATACCACTATTATATCACTAACACGATTATACCACTATTATAACACTATTATACCACTAACACTATTATACCACTAACACTATTATACCACTATTATATCACTATTATATCACTATAACACTATTATAACACTATTATACCACTATTATATCACTATTATACCACTATTATACCACTATTATATCACTATTATAACACTATTATACCACTATTATATCACTATTATAACACTATTATAACACTATTATAACACTATTATACCACTATTATATCACTATTATACCACTATTATATCACTATTATAACACTATTATATCACTATTATACCACTATTATATCACTATTATATCACTATTATACCACTATTATATCACTAACACTATTATACCACTATTATACCACTATTATACCACTATTATATCACTATTATATCACTAACACTATTATATCACTATTATATCACTAATATATCACTATTATACCACTATTATATCACTATTATATCACTATTATATCACTAACACTATTATACCACTAACACTATTATACCACTAACACTATTATACCACTATTATACCACTATTATACCACTAACACTATTATACCACTATTATATCACTATTATACCACTAACACTATTATAACACTATTACACCACTATTATACCACTATTATATCACTATTATATCACTATTATACCACTAACACTATTATACCACTATTATAACACTATTATACCACTAACACTATTATACCACTATTATACCACTATTATATCACTATTATAACACTAATATATCACTATTATTACACTATTATATCACTATTATACCACTAACACTATTATACCACTATTATATCACTATTATGTCACTATTATATCACTATTATACCACTATTATATCACTATTATATCACTATTATACCACTAACACTATTATACCACTATTATAACACTATTATACCACTACCACTATTATACCACTATTATACCACTATTATATCACTATTATAACACTAATATATCACTATTATTACACTATTATATCACTATTATACCACTAACACTATTATACCACTATTATACCACTATTATACCACTATTATACCACTATTATATCACTATTATATCACTATTATACCACTATTATAACACTATTATACCACTATTATAACAGTATTATACCACTATTATACCACTATTATATCACTATTATAACACTTATAACACTATTATACCACTATTATACCACTATTATATCACTATTATATCACTTATACCACTATATCACTAACACTATTATACCACTATTATACCACTATTATATCACTATTATATGACTATTATACCACTAACACTATTATACCAAACTTATAAAACCATTATATCACTAACACTATTATACCACTATTATATCACTAACACTATTATAGCACTAACACTATTATACCACTATTATACCACTAACACTATAATACCACTATTATACCACTAACACTATTATATCACTAACACTATTATATCACTATATATCACTATTATACCACTATTATATCACTATTGTACCACTATTATACCACTATTATATCACTATTATATCACTATTATACCACTAACACTATTATACCACTATTATAACACTATTATACCACTAACACTATTATACCACTATTATATCACTATTATAACACTAATATATCACTATTATTACACTATTATATCACTATTATACCACTATTATACCACTATTATACCACTATTATACCACTATTATATCACTATTATATCACTATTATACCACTATTATAACACTATTATACCACTATTATAACAGTATTATACCACTATTATACCACTATTATAACACTTATAACACTATTATACCACTATTATACCACTATTATATCACTATTATATCAGTATAATATCACTATTATACCACTATATCACTAACACTATTATACCACTATTATACCACTATTATATCACTATTATATCACTATTATACCACTAACACTATTATACCAAACTTATAAAACCATTATATCACTAACACTATTATACCACTATTATATCACTAACACTATTATAGCACTATTATACCACTATTATATCACTAACACTATTATAGCACTAACACTATTATACCACTATTATATCACTATTATATCACTATAATATCACTATTATACCACTATATCACTACCACTATTATACCACTATTATATCACTATTATATCACTATTATACCACTAACACTATTATACCAAACTTATAAAACCATTATATCACTAACACTATTATACCACTATTATACCACTAACACTATTATATCACTAACACTATTATATCACTATTATATCACTATTATATCACTAACACTATTATATCACTAACACTATTATATCACGAACACTATTATATCACTATTATATCACTAACACTATTATATCACTATTATATCACTATTATATCACTATTATACCACTATTATATCACTATTATATCACTATTATATCACTATTATATCACTAACACTATTATATCACTAACACTATTATATCACTAACACTATTATATCACTAACACTATTATACCACTATTATATCACTATTATATCACTAACACTATTATACCACTAACACTATTATACCACTAACACTATTATATCACTAACACTATTATATCACTATTATACCACTATTATACCACTAACACTATTATACCACTATTATACCACTAACACTATTATATCACTATTATACCACTATTATACCACTAACACTATTATATCACTAACACTATTATATCACTATTATACCACTATTATACCACTAACACTATTATACCACTAACACTATTATATCACTAACACTATTATATCACTATTATACCACTATTATAACACTATTATAACACTATTATATCACTAACACTATTATATCACTATTATATCACTATTATACCACTAACACTATTATACCACTATTATACCACTATTATATCACTATTATATCACTAACACTATTATATCACTAACACTATTATATCACTATTATATCACTAATATATCACTATTATACCACTATTATATCACTATTATATCACTATTATATCACTAACACTATTATATCACTATTATATCACTATTATATCACTAACACTATTATACCACTATTATACCACTATTATATCACTATTATATCACTAACACTATTATATCACTAACACTATTATATCACTATTATATCACTATTATATCACTATTATACCACTATTATATAACTATTATATCACTATTATATCACTAACACTATTATACCACTATTATATCACTAACACTATTATATCACTAACACTATTATATCACTAACACTATTATATCACTATTATACACTATTATATCACTAACACTATTATACCACTATTATATCACTATTATATCACTATTAACACTATTATACCACTAACACTATTATACTAACACAATTATATCACTAACACTATTATATCACTAACACTATTATACCACTATTATATCACTAACACTATTATACCACTATTATATCACTAACACTATTATATCACTAACACTATTATACCACTATCACTATTATACCACTATCACTATTATACCACTATTATATCACTATTATATCACTATTATACCACTAACACTATTATACCACTATTATACCACTATTATATCACTAACACTATTATACCACTATTATATCACTAACACTATTATAGCACTAACACTATTATACCACTATTATATCACTAACACTATTATAGCACTAACACTATTATACCACTATTATACCACTATTATATCACTATTATACCACTATTATATCACTATTATACCACTATTATACCACTAACACTATTATATCACTATTATATCACTATTATATCACTAACACTATTATATCACTAACACTATTATATCACTAACACTATTATATCACTAACACTATTATATCACTATTATATCACTAACACTATTATATCACTATTATATCACTATTATATCACTATTATATCACTATTATATCACTATTATATCACTAACACTATTATACCACTATTATATCACTAACACTATTATATCACTAACACTATTATACCACTAACACTATTATACCACTATTATATCACTATTATATCACTAACACTATTATACCACTAACACTATTATACCACTAACACTATTATATCACTAACACTATTATATCACTAACACTATTATATCACTATTATACCACTATTATACCAGTAACACTATTATATCACTAACACTATTATATCACTATTATACCACTATTATAGCACTAACACTATTATACCACTAACACTATTATATCACTAACACTATTATATCACTATTATACCACTATTAAACCACTATTATAACACTATTATATCACTAACACTATTATATCACTAATATATCACTATTATACCACTATTATATCACTAACACTATTATACCACTATTATACCACTATTATATCACTATTATATCACTAACACTATTATATCACTATTATATCACTATTATATCACTAACACTATTATACCACTATTATACCACTATTATATCACTAACACTATTATATCACTAACACTATTATATCACTAACACTATTATATCACTATTATATCACTAACACTATTATATTATAACAATATTATATCACTAACACTATTATACACTATTATATCACTAACACTATTATACCACTATTATATCACTAACACTATTATATCACTAACACTATTATATCACTAACACTATTATATCACTATTATACCACTATCACTATTATACCACTATTATATCACTAACACTATTATACAACTATTATATCACTAACACTATTATACCACTATTATATCACTAACACTATTATATCACTAACACTATTATATCACTAACACTATTATATCACTATTATACCACTATCACTATTATACCACTATTATATCACTAACACTATTATACAACTATTATATCACTAACACTATTATACCACTATTATATCACTAACACTATTATATCACTATACACTATTATATCACTATTATACCACTATCACTATTATACCACTATTATACCACTATTATATCACTAACACTATTATATCACTATTATATCACTAACACTATTATATCACTATTATACCACTAACACTATTATAGCACTATTATATCACTATTAACACTATTATATCACTATTATACCACTATTATATCACTAACACTATTATATCACTAAATACCACTATTATACCACTATTATATCACTAACACTATTATATCACTAACACTATTATATCACTATTATATCACTATTATACCATTAACACTATTATATCACTATTATACCACTATTATACCACTATTATATCACTATTATATCACTATTATACCACTATTATACCACTATTAACACTATTATACCACTATTATATCACTATTATACAACTAACACTATTATACCACTATTATATCACTATTATAACACTAAATAACACTATTATACCACTATTATACCACTAACACTATTATACCACTATTATATCACTATTATACAACTAACACTATTATACCACTATTATACCACTAACACTATTATACCACTATTATACCACTAACACTATTATACCACTAACACTATTATAACACTATTATACCACTATTATAACACTAGTATACCACTATTATACCACTATTATAACACTATTATACCACTATTATAGCACTAACACTATTATACCACTATTATACCACTAACACTATTATACCACTATTATATCACTATTATACCACTAACACTATTATACCACTATTATATCACTAACACTATTATACCACTAACACTATTATACCACTATTATATCACTATTATACCACTATTATATCACTATTATATCACTATTATACCACTATTATATCACTATTATACCAATAACACTATTATATCACTATTATTCCACTATTATACCACTATTATACCACTACCACTATTATACCACTATTATACCACTATTATATCACTATTATATCACTATTATACCACTATTATATCACTATTATACCACTATTATACCACTATTATATCACTATTATACCACTAACACTATTATATCACTATTATATCACTATTATGCCACTATTATACCACTAACACTATTATACCACTATTATAACACTATTATACCATTATTATACTATTATATCACACTATTATACCACTATTATAACACTATTATATCACTATTATACCACTATTATACCACTAACACTATTATACCACTAACACTATTATTATAACACTATTATATCACTATTATACCACTATTATAACACTATTATACACTATTATATACTAACACTATTATATCACTATTATATCACTATTATATTATACCACTACACTATTATACCACTATTATACCACTATTATATCACTATTATATCACTAACACTATTATATCACTAACACTATTATATCACTATTATATCACTAATATATCACTATTATACCACTATTATATCACTATTATATCACTATTATATCACTAACACTATTATATCACTATTATATCACTATTATATCACTAACACTATTATACCACTATTATACCACTATTATATCACTATTATATCACTAACACTATTATATCACTAACACTATTATATCACTATTATATCACTATTATATCACTATTATACCACTATTATATAACTATTATATCACTATTATATCACTAACACTATTATACCACTATTATATCACTAACACTATTATATCAATAACACTATTATATCACTAACACTATTATATCACTAACACTATTATATCACTAACACTATTATACCACTATTATATCACTATTATATCACTAACACTATTATACCACTAACACTATTATACCACTAACACTATTATATCACTAACACTATTATATCACTAACACTATTATATCACTATTATATCACTAACACTATTATATCACTAACACTATTATATCACTAACACTATTATACCACTATTATATCACTAACACTATTATACCACTATTATATCACTAACACTATTATATCACTAACACTATTATACCACTATCACTATTATACCACTATCACTATTATACCACTATTATACCACTATTATATCACTATTATATCACTATTATACCACTAACACTATTATACCACTATTATACCACTATTATATCACTAACACTATTATACCACTATTATATCACTAACACTATTATAGCACTAACACTATTATACCACTATTATATCACTAACACTATTATAGCACTAACACTATTATACCACTATTATACCACTATTATATCACTATTATACCACTATTATATCACTATTATACCACTATTATACCACTAACACTATTATATCACTATTATATCACTATTATATCACTAACACTATTATATCACTAACACTATTATATCACTAACACTATTATATCACTAACACTATTATATCACTATTATATCACTAACACTATTATATCACTATTATATCACTATTATATCACTATTATATCACTATTATATCACTATTATATCACTATTATATCACTATTATATCACTAACACTATTATATCACTAACACTATTATATCACTAACACTATTATATCACTAACACTATTATATCACTAACACTATTATATCACTAACACTATTATACCACTATTATATCACTATTATATACTAACACTATTATATCACTAACACTATTATACCACTAACACTATTATATCACTAACACTATTATATCACTAACACTATTATATTATACACTATTATACCACTATTATACCAGTAACACTATTATATCACTAACACTATTATATCACTATTATACCACTATTATAGCACTAACACTATTATACCACTAACACTATTATATCACTAACACTATTATATCACTATTATACCACTATTAAACCACTATTATAACACTATTATATCACTAACACTATTATATCACTAATATATCACTATTATACCACTATTATATCACTAACACTATTATACCACTATTATACCACTATTATATCACTATTATATCACTAACACTATTATATCACTATTATATCACTATTATATCACTAACACTATTATACCACTATTATACCACTATTATATCACTAACACTATTATATCACTAACACTATTATATCACTAACACTATTATATCACTATTATATCACTAACACTATTATATCAATAACAATATTATATCACTAACACTATTATACAACTATTATATCACTAACACTATTATACCACTATTATATCACTAACACTATTATATCACTAACACTATTATATCACTAACACTATTATATCACTATTATACCACTATCACTATTATACCACTATTATATCACTAACACTATTATACAACTATTATATCACTAACACTATTATACCACTATTATATCACTAACACTATTATATCACTAACACTATTATATCACTAACACTATTATATCACTATTATACCACTATCACTATTATACCACTATTATATCACTAACACTATTATACAACTATTATATCACTAACACTATTATACCACTATTATATCACTAACACTATTATATCACTAACACTATTATATCACTATTATACCACTATCACTATTATACCACTATTATACCACTATTATATCACTAACACTATTATATCACTATTATATCACTAACACTATTATATCACTATTATACCACTAACACTATTATAGCACTATTATATCACTAACACTATTATATCACTATTATACCACTATTATATCACTAACACTATTATACCACTATTATATCACTATTATACCACTATTATATCACTAACACTATTATATCACTAACACTATTATATCACTATTATATCACTATTATACCACTAACACTATTATATCACTATTATACCACTATTATACCACTATTATATCACTATTATATCACTATTATACCACTATTATACCACTAACACTATTATACCACTATTATATCACTATTATACAACTAACACTATTATACCACTATTATATCACTATTATACAACTAACACTATTATACCACTATTATACCACTAACACTATTATACCACTATTATATCACTATTATACAACTAACACTATTATACCACTATTATACCACTAACACTATTATACCACTATTATACCACTAACACTATTATACCACTAACACTATTATAACACTATTATACCACTATTATAACACTAGTATACCACTATTATACCACTATTATAACACTATTATACCACTATTATAGCACTAACACTATTATACCACTATTATACCACTAACACTATTATACCACTATTATATCACTATTATACCACTAACACTATTATACCACTATTATATCACTAACACTATTATACCACTAACACTATTATACCACTATTATATCACTATTATACCACTATTATATCACTATTATATCACTATTATACCACTATTATATCACTATTATACCAATAACACTATTATATCACTATTATTCCACTATTATACCACTATTATACCACTACCACTATTATACCACTATTATACCACTATTATATCACTATTATATCACTATTATACCACTATTATATCACTATTATACCACTATTATACCACTATTATATCACTATTATACCACTAACACTATTATATCACTATTATATCACTATTATGCCACTATTATACCACTAACACTATTATACCACTATTATAACACTATTATACCATTATTATACCACTATTATACCACTATTATAACACTATTATATCACTATTATACCACTATTATACCACTATTATACCACTATTATATCACTAACACTATCATATCACTATTATACCTCTATTATATCACTATTATACCACTATTATATCACTATTATATCACTATTATAACACTAACACTATTATACCACTAACACTATTATACCACTATTATACCACTATTATATCACTATTATACCACTATTATATCACTATTATACCACTATTATATCACTATTATACCATTATTATATCTCTATTATATCACTATTATACCACTATTATACCACTATTATACCACTAACACTATTATACCACTATTATATCACTATTATACAACTAACAGTATTATACCACTATTATACCACTATTATACCACTAACACTATTATACCACTATTATACCACTAACACTATTATACCACTAACACTATTATAACACTATTATACCACTATTATAACACTATACCACTATTATAACACTATTATACCACTATTATAGCACTAACACTATTATACCACTATTATACCACTAACACTATTATACCACTATTATATCACTATTATACCACTAACACTATTATACCACTATTATATCACTAACACTATTATACCACTAACACTATTATACCACTATTATATCACTATTATACCACTATTATATCACTATTATATCACTATTATACCACTATTATATCACTATTATACCAATAACACTATTATATCACTATTATTCCACTATTATACCACTATTATACCACTACCACTATTATACCACTATTATACCACTATTATATCACTATTATATCACTATTATACCACTATTATATCACTATTATACCACTATTATACCACTATTATATCACTATTATACCACTAACACTATTATATCACTATTATATCACTATTATGCCACTATTATACCACTAACACTATTATACCACTATTATAACACTATTATACCACTATTATACCACTATTATATCACTATTATACCACTATTATAACACTATTATACCACTATTATACCACTAACACTATTATATCACTATTATACCACTAATATATCACTATTATAACACTATTATACCATTATTATACCACTATTATACCACTATTATAACACTATTATATCACTATTATACCACTATTATACCACTATTATACCACTATTATATCACTAACACTATCATATCACTATTATACCTCTATTATATCACTATTATACCACTATTATATCACTATTATATCACTACTATAACACTAACACTATTATACCACTATTATACCACTATTATATCACTATTATACCACTATTATATCACTATTATACCATTATTATACCCCTATTATATCACTATTATAAAACTATTATATCACTATTATATCACTATTATACCACTAACACTATTATAACACTATTATATCACTATTATATCACTATTATACCACTAACACTATTATATCACTATTATACCACTATTATACCATTAACACTATTATATCACTATTATACCACTATTATACCACTATTATATCACTATTATATCACTATTATATCACTATTATACCACTATTATACCACTATTATATCACTATTATATCACTATTATATCACTATTATATCACTATTATTCCACTATTATATCACTATTATATCACTATTATATCACTATTATATCACTATTATACCACTATTATACCACTAACACTATTATATCACTATTATACCACTATTATACCACTATTATATCACTATTATATCACTATTATATCACTATTATATCACTATTATAACACTATTATAACACTATTATACCACTATTATATCACTATTATACCACTATTATATCACTATTATATCACTATTATAATATGTTATAATAGTGTTATATGTTTGTGAGTGAGGGCGGGAGGGAGGGAGGGAGAGAGAGAGGCACATCTTCCTTCCGAGAATGAGCTTCATAAAGAGACAGGGCTATTAGACTCAACATCATCCTTCCTCCACAAGACCACAAAGACTGAGAATGAGAGAGAGAGAGAGAGAGAGAGAGAGAGAGAGAGAGAGAGAGAGAGAGAGAGAGAGAGAGAGAGAGAGAGAGAGAGACCACTATTATACCTCTATTATATCACTATTATACCACTATTATATCACTATTATATCACTACTATAACACTAACACTATTATACCACTATTATACCACTATTATATCACTATTATACCACTATTATATCACTATTATACCATTATTATACCCCTATTATATCACTATTATAAAACTATTATATCACTATTATATCACTATTATACCACTAACACTATTATAACACTATTATATCACTATTATATCACTATTATACCACTAACACTATTATATCACTATTATACCACTATTATACCATTAACACTATTATATCACTATTATACCACTATTATACCACTATTATACCACTATTATATCACTATTATATCACTATTATACCACTATTATACCACTATTATATCACTATTATATCACTATTATATCACTATTATATCACTATTATTCCACTATTATATCACTATTATATCACTATTATATCACTATTATACCACTATTATACCACTAACACTATTATATCACTATTATACCACTATTATACCACTATTATATCACTATTATATCACTATTATATCACTATTATATCACTATTATAACACTATTATAACACTATTATACCACTATTATATCACTATTATACCACTATTATATCACTATTATATCACTATTATAATATGTTATAATAGTGTGGGTTTGTGTGTTTGTGAGTGAGGGCGGGAGGGAGGGAGGGAGAGAGAGAGGCGACATCTTCCTTCTGAGAATGAGCTTGAAAGAGACAGGGCGAGACTCAACATCATCCTTCCTCCACAAGACCACAAAGACTGAGAATGAGAGAGAGAGAGAGAGAGAGAGAGAGAGAGAGAGAGAGAGAGAGAGAGAGAGAGAGAGAGAGAGAGAGAGAGAGAGAGAGAGAGAGGTGTAGAAAGGCTAATATGTATAATGAAAAGGTAATCATGTGGGGTTCACTTCTGGTTTCAGTGTCTCTGTGTCAGTCTGCTCCCTGAGCTGGCTATTGTCAGGGATTACCCATGCATGCTAATTCATTAATACATGCCCTGCCCTACTCCCTCCTCTCTCCTCTCTCTCTCCCTGCCCTTCTTTCTCCTTTCTCTGCTACCCTTTCTTCTCCTCTCTCCCTGCCCTTCTTTCACCTCTCTCCACCACCCTCTCTTCTCCTCTCTCTCTGCCCTACTCTCTCCTCCCCTTTCCCTGCCCTACTCTCTCCTCTCTCTGCCTTACTCTCTCCTCCCCTCTCTCCCTGCCCCAGTGTACTTGTGCATTTGACATTCAAAACTTGATACTTGAGGGGGCATCTGGTTTAACACTATGACCTGACGATTCTTCAGAACAACATCTTTAGAAAGGAATAGTGTCACAAAAACAACATTAGAGTTCCATTCATGTCACAGGGTTCCTTGGCCTGCTCCCTCCCTCCCTCCCTCCCTCCCTCCCTCCCTCCCTCCCTCCCTCCCTCCCTCCCTCCCCCTCCCTCCCTCCTCCCTCCCTCCCTCCCTCCCTCCTCTCTCTCTGATTCATTGGCCTACTCTCTCTTCCCCTCTCTCCTCTCCTCTCTATGTTTCCTTGGCCTGCTCCCTCCCTCCCTCCCTCCCTCCTCTCCTCCCTCCCTCCTCTCCCTCCCTCCCTCCCTCCCTCCCTCCCTCCCCTCCCTCCCTCCCTCCCTCCCTCCCTCCCTCCTCCCTCCCTCCCTCCCTCCCTCCCTCCCTCCTCCCTCTCTCTCTGATTCTTTGGCCTACTCTCTCTTCCCCTCTCTCCTCTCCTCTCTATGTTTCCTTGGCCTGCTCCCTCCCTCCCTCCCTCCCTCCCTCCCTCCCTCCCTCCCTCCCTCGCTCCCTCCTCCTCTCTCTCTGATTCCTTGGCCTACTCTCTCTTCCCCTCTCTCCTCTCCTCTCTATGTTTCCTTGGCCTGCTCCCTCTCTCCCTCCTCTCCTCTCCCTCCCTCCCTCCCTCCCTCCCTCGCTCCCTCCTCCCTCTCCTCATCTCTCTCTGATTTTTGGCCTACTCTCTCTTCCCTCTCTCCTCTCCTCTCTATGTTTCCTTGGCCTGCTCCCTCTCTCCTCTCCTCCCTCCCTCCCTCCCTCCCTCGCTCCCTCCTCCTCTCTCTCTGATTCCTTGGCCTACTCTCTCTTCCCCTCTCTCCTCTCCTCTCTATGTTTCCTTGGCCTGCTCCCTCTCTCCTCTCCTCCCTCCCTCCCTCCCTCCTCCTCTCTCTCTGATTCCTTGGCCTACTCTCTCTTCCCCTCTCTCCTCTCCTCTCTATGTTTCCTTGGCCTACTCTCTCTTCCCCTCTCTCCTCTCCTCTCTATGTTTCCTTGGCCTGCTCCCCCTCCCTCTCCTCTCCCTCCCTCCCTCCCTCCCTCCCTCCCTCCCTCCCTCCCTCCCTCCCTCCCTCCCTCCCTCCCTCCCTCCCTCCCTCCCTCCCTCCCTCCCTCCCTCCTCTCCTCTCTCTCTGATTCCTTGGCCTACTCTCTCTTCCCCTCTCTCCTCTCCTCTCTATGTTTCCTTGGCCTGCTCCCTCTCTCCTCTCTCCCTCCTCCCTCCCTCCCTCCCTCCCTCCCTCCCTCCCTCCCTCCCTCCCTCCCTCCCTCCCTCCCTCCCTCCCTCCCTCCCTCTCTCTCGGAAAACCGGGCTTCATTGGCCTCCTTTCTCTGTTTCCTTGGCCTACTCTCTATTCATCTCCTTTCTATGTTTCTTGGCCTACTCTCTATTCCCCTCTCTCCTCTCCTCTCTCTGTTTTCTTGGCCTACTCTCTATTGTCCTCTCGGTTTCCTTGGCCTGCTCTCTATTGTCCTTTCTATGTTTCCTCCTCTCTCTCTCTCTGTTTCCTTGGCCTACTCTCTATTCTCCTTTCTGTTTCATTGGCCTACTCTCTATTCTCCTTTCTGTTTCCTTGGCCTACTCTCTATTCTCCTTTCTGTTTCCTTGGCCTACTCTCTATTCTCCTTTCTGTTTCCTTGGCCTACTCTCTATTCTCCTTTCTGTTTCCTTGGCCTACTCTCTATTCTCCTCTCTGTTTCCTTGGCCTACTCTCTATTGTCCTCTCTCCTCTCCTCTCTCTGTTTCCTTGGCCTAATCTCTATTCTCCTTTCTGTTTCATTGGCCTACTCTCTATTCTCCTTTCTGTTTCATTGGCCTACTCTCTATTCTCCTTTCTGTTTCCGTGGCCTACTCTCTATTCTCCTCTCTGTTTCATTGGCCTACTCTCTATTCTCCTTTCTGTTTCCTTGGCCTACTCTCTATTCTCCTTTCTGTTTCCTTGGCCTACTCTCTATTCTCCTCTCTGTTTCCTTGGCCTACTCTCTATTCTCCTTTCTGTTTCATTGGCCTACTCTCTATTCTCCTTTCTGTTTCCTTGGCCTACTCTCTATTCTCCTTTCTGTTTCATTGGCCTACTCTCTATTCTCCTTTCTGTTTCATTGGCCTACTCTCTATTCTCCTTTCTGTTTCATTGGCCTACTCTCTATTCTCCTTTCTGTTTCATTGGCCTACTCTCTATTCTCCTTTCTGTTTCCTTGGCCTAATCTCTATTCTCCTCTCTGTTTCCTTGGCCTACTCTCTATTCTCCTTTCTGTTTCCTTGGCCTACTCTCTATTCTCCTTTCTGTTTCCGTGGCCTACTCTCTATTCTCCTCTCTGTTTCATTGGCCTACTCTCTATTCTCCTTTCTGTTTCCTTGGCCTACTCTCTATTCTCCTTTCTGTTTCCTTGGCCTACTCTCTATTCTCCTCTCTGTTTCCTTGGCCTACTCTCTATTCTCCTTTCTGTTTCATTGGCCTACTCTCTATTCTCCTTTCTGTTTCCTTGGCCTACTCTCTATTCTCCTTTCTGTTTCATTGGCCTACTCTCTATTCTCCTTTCTGTTTCATTGGCCTACTCTCTATTCTCCTTTCTGTTTCATTGGCCTACTCTCTATTCTCCTTTCTGTTTCCTTGGCCTACTCTCTATTCTCCTTTCTGTTTCATTGGCCTACTCTCTATTCTCCTTTCTGTTTCCTTGGCCTACTCTCTATTCTCCTTTCTGTTTCATTGGCCTACTCTCTATTCTCCTTTCTGTTTCATTGGCCTACTCTCTATTCTCCTTTCTGTTTCATTGGCCTACTCTCTATTCTCCTCTCTGTTTCCTTGGCCTACTCTATATTCTCCTTTCTGTTTCATTGGCCTACTCTCTATTCTCCTTTCTGTTTCATTGGCCTACTCTCTATTCTCCTTTCTGTTTCATTGGCCTACTCTCTATTCTCCTTTCTGTTTCCTTGGCCTACTCTCTATTCTCCTTTCTGTTTCATTGGCCTACTCTCTATTCTCCTTTCTGTTTCCGTGGCCTACTCTCTATTCTCCTTTCTGTTTCATTGGCCTACTCTCTATTCTCCTTTCTGTTTCCTTGGCCTACTCTCTATTCTCCTTTCTGTTTCATTGGCCTACTCTCTATTCTCCTTTCTGTTTCATTGGCCTACTCTCTATTCTCCTTTCTGTTTCCGTGGCCTACTCTCTATTCTCCTTTCTGTTTCATTGGCCTACTCTCTATTCTCCTTTCTGTTTCCTTGGCCTACTCTCTATTCTCCTTTCTGTTTCATTGGCCTACTCTCTATTGTCCTCTCCTCCTCTCTCTGTTTCCTTGGCCTACTCTCTATTCTCCTCTCTGTTTCCTTGGCCTACTCTCTATTCTCCTTTCTGTTTCCTTGGCCTAATCTCTATTCTCCTTTCTGTTTCCTTGGCCTACTCTCTATTCTCCTTTCTGTTTCCTTGGCCTAGGTAGACTATATTGTAGGTAGACTATATTATATGGATTTATTGTGATGGTGTAGGTAGACTATATTACATGGATTTATTGTGATGGTGTAGACTATATTACATGAATTTATTGTGATGGTGTAGACTATATTACATGGATTTATTGTTATGGTGTATGTAGACTATATTACATGGATTTATTGTGATGGTGTATACTATATTACATGGATTTATTGTGATGGTGTAGACTATATTACATGGATTTATTGTGATGGTGTAGGTAGACTATATTACATGGATTTATTGTGATGGTGTAGACTATATTACATGGATTTATTGTGATGGTGTAGGTAGACTATATTACATGGATTTATTGTGATGGTGTAGACTATATTACATGGATTTATTGTGATGGTGTAGACTATATTACATGGATTTATTGTGATGGTGTAGACTATATTACATGGATTTATTGTGATGGTGTAGGTAGACTATATTACATGGATTTATTGTGATGGTGTAGGTAGACTATATTACATGGATTTATTGTGATGGTGTAGGTAGACTATATTACATGGATTTATTGTGATGGTGTAGGTAGACTATATTACATGGATTTATTGTGATGGTGTAGACTATTACATGGATTTATTGTGAAGGTGTAGACTATATTACATGGATTTATTGTGAAGGTGTAGGCTATATTACATGGATTTATTGTGATGGTGTAGGTAGACTACATTACATGGATTTATTGTGATGGTGTAGGTAGACTATATTACATGGATTTATTGTGATGGTGTAGACTATATTACATGGATTTATTGTGATGGTGTAGGTAGACTATATTACATGGATTTATTGTGATGGTGTAGACTATATTACATGGATTTATGACTATATTACATGGATTTATTGTGATGGTGTAGGTAGACTATATTACATGGATTTATTGTGATGGTGTAGGTAGACTATATTACATGGATTTATTGTGATGGTGTAGGTAGACTATATTACATGGATTTATTGTGATGGTGTAGGTAGACTATATTACATGGATTTATTGTGATGGTGTAGGTAGACTATATTACATGGATTTATTGTGATGGTGTAGGTAGACTATATTACATGGATTTATTGTGATGGTGTAGGTAGACTATATTACATGGATTTATTTTATTGACTGATTACATGGATTTATTGTGATAGTGTAGACTATATTACATGGATTTATTGTTATGGTGTATGTAGACTATATTACATGGATTTATTGTGATGGTGTATACTATATTACATGGATTTATTGTGATGGTGTAGACTATATTACATGGATTTATTGTGATGGTGTAGGTAGACTATATTACATGGATTTATTGTGATGGTGTAGACTATATTACATGGATTTATTGTTATGGTGTATGTAGACTATATTACATGGATTTATTGTGATGGTGTATACTATATTACATGGATTTATTGTGATGGTGTAGACTATATTACATGGATTTATTGTGATGGTGTAGGTAGACTATATTACATGGATTTATTGTGATGGTGTAGACTATATTACATGGATTTATTGTGATGGTGTAGGTAGACTATATTACATGGATTTATTGTGATGGTGTAGGTAGACTATATTACATGGATTTATTGTGATGGTGTAGACTATATTACATGGATTTATTGTGATGGTGTAGACTATATTACATGGATTTATTGTGATGGTGTATACTATATTACATGGATTTATTGTGATGGTGTAGACTATATTACATGGATTTATTGTGATGGTGTAGGTAGACTATATTACATGGATTTATTGTGATGGTGTAGACTATATTACATGGATTTATTGTGATGGTGTAGGTAGACTATATTACATGGATTTATTGTGATGGTGTAGACTATATTACATGGATTTATTGTGATGGTGTAGACTATATTACATGGATTTATTGTGATGGTGTAGACTATATTACATGGATTTATTGTGATGGTGTAGGTAGACTATATTACATGGATTTATTGTGATGGTGTAGGTAGACTATATTACATGGATTTATTGTGATGGTGTAGGTAGACTATATTACATGGATTTATTGTGATGGTGTAGGTAGACTATATTACATGGATTTATTGTGATGGTGTAGACTATTACATGGATTTATTGTGAAGGTGTAGACTATATTACATGGATTTATTGTGAAGGTGTAGGCTATAATACATGGATTTATTGTGATGGTGTAGGTAGACTACATTACATGGATTTATTGTGATGGTGTAGGTAGACTATATTACATGGATTTATTGTGATGGTGTAGGTAGACTATATTACATGGATTTATTGTGATGGTGTAGGTAGACTATATTACATGGATTTATTGTGATGGTGTAGACTATATTACATGGATTTATTGTGATGGTGTAGACTATATTACATGGATTTATTGTTATGGTGTAGGTAGACTATATTACATGGATTTATTGTGATGGTGTAGGTAGACTATATTACATGGATTTATTGTGATGGTGTAGACTATATTACATGGATTTATTGTGATGGTGTAGGTAGACTATATTACATGGATTTATTGTGATGGTGAAGACTATATTACATGGATTTATTGTGATGGTGTAGGTAGACTATATTACATGGATTCATTGTGATGGTGTAGGCTATATTACATGGATTTATTGTGATGGTGTAGGTAGACTATATTACATGGATTTATTGTTATGGTGTAGACTATATTACATGGATTTATTGTGATGGTGTAGACTATATTACATGGATTTATTGTGATGGTGTAGACTATATTACATGGATTTATTGTGATGGTGTAGACTGTATTACATGGATTTATTGTGATGGTGTAGACTATATTACATGGATTTATTGTGATGGTGTAGACTATATTACATGGATTTATTGTGATGGTGTAGGTAGACTATATTACATGGATTTATTGTGATGGTGTAGACTATATTACATGGATTTATTGTGATGGTGTAGACTATATTACATGGATTTATTGTGATGGTGTAGGTAGACTATATTACATGGATTTATTGTGATGGTGTAGACTATATTACATGGATTTATTGTGATGGTGTATGTAGACTATATTACATGGATTTATTGTGATGGTGTAGGTAGACTATATTACATGGATTTATTGTGATGGTGTAGGTAGACTATATTACATGGATTTATTGTTATGGTGTAGACTATATTACATGGATTTATTGTGAAGGTGTAGACTATATTACATGGATTTATTGTGAAGGTGTAGACTATATTACATGGATTTATTGTGATGGTGTAGGTAGACTATATTACATGGATTTATTGTGATGGTGTAGACTGTATTACATGGATTTATTGTGATGGTGTAGGTAGGCTATATTACATGGATTTATTGTGATGGTGTAGGTAGACTACATTACATGGATTTATTGTGATGGTGTAGGTAGACTATATTACATGGATTTATTGTGATGGTGTAGACTATATTACATGGATTTATTGTGATGGTGTAGGTAGACTATATTACATGGATTTATTGTGATGGTGTAGACTATATTACATGGTGTAGACTATATTACATGGATTTATTGTGATGGTGTAGACTATATTACATGGATTTATTGTGATGGTGTAGACTATATTACATGGATTTATTGTGATGGTGTAGGTAGACTATATTACATGGATTTATTGTGATGGTGTAGGTAGACTATATTACATGGATTTATTGTGATGGTGTAGGCTATATTACATGGATTTATTGTGATGGTGTAGGTAGACTATATTACATGGATTTATTGTTATGGTGTAGACTATATTACATGGATTTATTGTGATGGTGTAGACTATATTACATGGATTTATTGTGATGGTGTAGACTATATTACATGGATTTATTGTGATGGTGTAGACTATATTACATGGATTTATTGTGATGGTGTAGACTATATTACATGGATTTATTGTGATGGTGTAGGTAGACTATATTACATGGATGTATTGTGATGGTGTAGACTATATTACATGGATTTATTGTGATGGTGTAGACTATATTACATGGATTTATTGTGATGGTGTAGGTAGACTATATTACATGGATTTATTGTGATGGTGTAGACTATATTACATGGATTTATTGTGATGGTGTAGGTAGACTATATTACATGGATTTATTGTGATGGTGTAGGTAGACTATATTACATGGATTTATTGTGATGGTGTAGGTAGACTATATTACATGGATTTATTGTTATGGTGTAGACTATATTACATGGATTTATTGTCAAGGTGTAGACTATATTACATGGATTTATTGTGAAGGTGTAGACTATATTACATGGATTTATTGTGATGGTGTAGGTAGACTATATTACATGGCTTTATTGTGATGGTGTAGACTATATTACATGGATTTATTGTGATGGTGTAGACTGTATTACATGGATTTATTGTGATGGTGAAGACTATATTACATGGATTTATTGTGATGCTGTAGGTAGACTATATTACATGGATTCATTGTGATGGTGTAGGCTATATTACATGGATTTATTGTGATGGTGTAGGTAGACTATATTACATGGATTTATTGTTATGGTGTAGACTATATTACATGGATTTATTGTGATGGTGTAGACTATATTACATGGATTTATTGTGATGGTGTAGACTATATTACATGGATTTATTGTGATGGTGTAGACTGTATTACATGGATTTATTGTGATGGTGTAGACTATATTACATGGATTTATTGTGATGGTGTAGACTATATTACATGGATTTATTGTGATGGTGTAGGTAGACTATATTACATGGATGTATTGTGATGGTGTAGACTATATTACATGGATTTATTGTGATGGTGTAGACTATATTACATGGATTTATTGTGATGGTGTAGGTAGACTATATTACATGGATTTATTGTGATGGTGTAGACTATATTACATGGATTTATTGTGATGGTGTAGGTAGACTATATTACATGGCTTTATTGTGAAGGTGTAGACTATATTACATGGATTTATTGTGATGGTGTAGGTAGACTACATTACATGGATTTATTGTGATGGTGTAGGTAGACTATATTACATGGATTTATTGTGATGGTGTAGGTAGACTATATTACATGGATTTATTGTGATGGTGTAGACTATATTACATGGATTTATTGTGATGGTGTAGACTATATTACATGGATTTATTGTGATGGTGTAGACTGTATTACATGGATTTATTGTGATGGTGTAGACTATATTACATGGATTTATTGTGATGGTGTAGGTAGACTATATTACATGGATTTATTGTGATGGTGTAGGTAGACTATATTACATGGCTTTATTGTGATGGTGTAGACTATATTACATGGATTTATTGTGATGGTGTAGGTAGACTATATTACATGGATTTATTGTGATGGTGTAGACTATATTACATGGATTTATTGTGATGGTGTAGACTATATTACATGGATTTATTGTGATGGTGTAGGTAGACTATATTACATGGATTTATTGTGATGGTGTAGGTAGACTATATTACATGGATTTATTGTGATGGTGTAGGTAGACTATATTACATGGATTTATTGTGATGGTGTAGACTATATTATATCGATTTATTGTGAAGGTGTAGACTATATTACATGGATTTATTGTGATGGTGTAGGTAGACTACATTACATGGATTTATTGTGATGGTGTAGACTATATTACATGGATTTATTGTGATGGTGTAGGTAGACTATATTACATGGATTTATTGTGATGGTGTAGGTAGACTATATTACATGGATTTATTGTGATGGTGTAGACTACATTACATGGATTTATTGTGATGGTGTAGACTACATTACATGGATTTATTGTGATGGTGTAGACTATATTACATGGATTTATTGTGATGGTGTAGACTATATTACATGGATTTATTGTGATGGTGTAGACTATATTACATGGATTTATTGTGATGGTGTAGACTATATTACATGGATTTATTGTGATGGTGTAGACTATATTACATGGATTTATTGTGATGGTGTAGACTATATTACATGGATTTATTGTGATGGTGTAGACTATATTACATGGATTTATTGTGATGGTGTAGACTATATTACATGGATTTATTGTTATGGTGTAGGTAGACTATATTACATGGATTTATTGTGATGGTGTAGGTAGACTATATTACATGGATTTATTGTGATGGTGTAGACTAGATTACATGGATTTATTGTGATGGTGTAGACTATATTACATGGATTTATTGTGATGGTGTAGACTATATTACATGGATTTATTGTGATGGTGTAGACTGTATTACATGGATTTATTGTGATGGTGTAGACTATATTACATGGATTTATTGTGATGGTGTAGGTAGACTATATTACATGGATTTATT
>NC_060174.1:110629688-110677188 GCF_021184085.1 Oncorhynchus gorbuscha | reverse complement strand
GAACACCTTTATTTAACCAGGTAGGCTAGTTGAGAACACCTTTATTTAACCAGGTAGGCTAGTTGAGAACACCTTTATTTAACCAGGTAGGCTAGTTGAGAACACCTTTATTTAACCAGGTAGGCTAGTTGAGAACACCTTTATTTAACCAGGTAGGCTAGTTGAGAACACCTTTATTTTACCAGGTAGGCTAGTTGAGAACACCTTTATTTAACCAGGTAGGCTAGTTGAGAACACCTTTATTTAACCAGGTAGGCTAGTTGAGAACACCTTTATTTTACCAGGTAAGCTAGTTGAGAACACCTTTATTTAACCAGGTATGCAAGTTGAGAACAAGTTCTTCTTTACAACTGTGACCTGGCCAAGATAAAGTAAAGCAGTTCGACACATACAACAACACAGAGTTACACATGGAGTAAAACAAACATACAGTCAATAATACAATAGAAAAGTCTATATTCAGTGAGTGCAAATGAGGTGAGATAAGGGAGTTAAGGCAATAAATAGGCCATATTGGCTAAATAATTACAATTTAGCAATTAAACACTGGAATGGTAGATGTGCAGAAGATGAATGTGCAAGTAGAGATACTGGGGTGCAAAGGAGCAAGATGGATAAATAAATACAGTATGGGGATGAGGTAGTTGGACTGTTTATAGGTGGGCAGGTGCAGTAATCTGTGAGCTGCTCTGACAGCTGGTGCTTAAAGCTAGTGAGTGAGATATGAGTCTCCAGCTTCAGAGATTTTTTTCCAAAGGAAGGATTTGCTTTGGGGATGACCAGTGAGATATACCTGCTGGATTGTGTGCTACGAGTGGGTGCTGCTATGGTGACCAGTGAGCTGAGACAAGGTGGGGCTTTACCTAGCAAAGACTTATAGATGACCTGGAGCCAGTGGGGTTGGTGACGAGTATGAAGCGAGGGCCAGCCAACGAGAGCATACAGGTTGCAGAAGTTGGTAGTATATGGGGCTGGTGAACAAAACGGATGGCACTGTCATGGACTGCATCCAGTTTGTTGAGTAGAGTGTTGTAGGCTATTTTGTAAATGACATTGCCGAAGTCGAGGATCGGTAGGATAGTCAGTTTTACGAAACGTATGTTTGGCAGCATGAGTGAAGGATGCTTTGTTGCGAAATAGGAAGCCGATTCTAGATGTAATTTTGGATTGGAGATGTTTAATGTGAGTCTGGAAGGAGAGTTTTCAGTCTAACCAGACACCTAGGTATTTGTAGTTGTCCACATATTCTAGATCAGAACCGCCCAGTGTAGTGATGCTGGACGGGTGGGCAGGTGTGGGCAGCGATCGGTTGAAGAGCATGCATTCAGTGTTACTTGCATTTAAGAGCAGTTGGAGGCCATAGAAGGAGAGTTGTATGGCAATGAAGCTCGTCTGGAGGTTAGTTAACACAGTGTCCAAAGAAGGGCCAGAAGTATACAGAATGGTGTCGTCTGTGTAGAGGTGGATCAAAGAATCACCAGCAGCAAGAGCGACCTCATTGATGTATACAGAGAAAAGAGTCGGCCCGAGAATTGAACCCTGTGTCACACCCATAGAGACTGCCAAAGGTCCAGACAACAGGCCCTCCGATTTGACACACTGAACTCTGTCTGAGAAGGTCCTGACGAACCACGTCCAGATAAAGTGTCTGGAGTGAAAAAGTTGAATAAAAAAAAGAAAAAAAAAGAAAAAAAAGAGTGAAAAAACAAAAATATAAACGGTAATTAAAAAGTATGAACCGTAAAGTTGTCAGGTAGCAAAGTAAGATTGGCAGCAAAATGCACAGCAACACGTAAACAAGTCTGTTATGACTGGAAATGGCGTCAACAACACAGGTCTGTGGCAGTGCTCAGCAAAAAAAGTATCTGAGAGCTTTACACACCTGGATTGATAGAACCAGGGATTGACCATATAACTGGACAGTACTCTAAGTGTGATAGGACCAGGGATTGACCATATAACTGGACAGTACTCTAAGTGTGATAGGACCAGGGATTGACCATATAACTGGACAGTACTCTAAGTGTGATAGGACCAGGGATTGACCATATAACTGGACAGTACTCTAAGTGTGATAGGACCAGGGATTGACCATATAACTGGACAGTACTCTAAGTGTGATAGGACCAGGGACAGTACTCTAAGTGTGATAGGACCAGGGACAGTACTCTAAGTGTGATAGGACCAGGGACAGTACTCTAAGTGTGATAGGACCAGGGATTGACCATATCACTGGACAGTACTCTAAGTGTGATAGGACCAGGGACAGTACTCTAAGTGTGATAGGACCAGGGACAGTACTCTAAGTGTGATAGGACCAGGGATTGACCATATCACTGGACAGTACTCTAAGTGTGATAGGACCAGGGACAGTACTCTAAGTGTGATAGGACCAGGGATTGACCATATCACTGGACAGTACTCTAAGTGTGATAGGACCAGGGACAGTACTCTAAGTGTGATAGGACCAGGGACAGTACTCTAAGTGTGATAGGACCAGGGATTGACCATATCACTGGACAGTACTCTAAGTGTGATAGGACCAGGGACAGTACTCTAAGTGTGATAGGACCAGGGACAGTACTCTAAGTGTGATAGGACCAGGGATTGACCATATCACTGGACAGTACTTTAAGTGTGATAGGACCAGGGACAGTACTCTAAGTGTGATAGGACCAGGGACAGTACTCTAAGTGTGATAGGACCAGGGATTGACCATATCACTGGACAGTACTCTAAGTGTGATAGGACCAGGGACAGTACTCTAAGTGTGATAGGACCAGGGACAGTACTCTAAGTGTGATAGGACCAGGGACAGTACTCTAAGTGTGATAGGACCAGGGATTGACCATATCACTGGACAGTACTTTAAGTGTGATAGGACCAGGGACAGTACTCTAAGTGTGATAGGACCAGGGACAGTACTCTAAGTGTGATAGGACCAGGGATTGACCATATCACTGGACAGTACTCTAAGTGTGATAGGACCAGGGACAGTACTCTAAGTGTGATAGGACCAGGGACAGTACTCTAAGTGTGATAGGACCAGGGATTGACCATATCACTGGACAGTACTCTAAGTGTGATAGGACCAGGGACAGTACTCTAAGTGTGATAGGACCAGGGATTGACCATATCACTGGACAGTACTCTAAGTGTGATAGGACCAGGGACAGTACTCTAAGTGTGATAGGACCAGGGACAGTACTCTAAGTGTGATAGGACCAGGGATTAACCATATCACTGGACAGTACTCTAAGTGTGATAGGACCAGGGACAGTACTCTAGGTGTGATAGGACCAGGGATTGACCATATCACTGGACAGTACTCTAAGTGTGATAGGACCAGGGACAGTACTCTAAGTGTGATAGGACCAGGGACAGTACTCTAAGTGTGATAGGACCAGGGATTGACCATATCACTGGACAGTACTCTAAGTGTGATAGGACCAGGGACAGTACTCTAAGTGTGATAGGACCAGGGACAGTACTCTAAGTGTGATAGGACCAGGGATTGACCATATCACTGGACAGTACTCTAAGTGTGATAGGACCAGGGACAGTACTCTAAGTGTGATAGGACCAGGGACAGTACTCTAAGTGTGATAGGACCAGTGACAGTACTCTAAGTGTGATAGGACCAGGGATTAACCATATCACTGGACAGTACTCTAAGTGTGATAGGACCAGGGACAGTACTCTAGGTGTGATAGGACCAGGGATTGACCATATCACTGGACAGTACTCTAAGTGTGATAGGACCAGGGACAGTACTCTAAGTGTGATAGGACCAGGGATTGACCATATAACTGGACAGTACTCTAAGTGTGATAGGACCAGGGACAGTACTCTAAGTGTGATAGGACCAGGGACAGTACTCTAAGTGTGATAGGACCAGGGATTGACCATATCACTGGACAGTACTCTAAGTGTGATAGGACCAGGGATTGACCATATCACTGGACAGTACTCTAAGTGTGATAGGACCAGGGACAGTACTCTAGGTGTGATAGGACCAGGGATTGGCCATATAACTGGACAGTACTCTAAGTGTGATAGGACCAGGGACAGTACTCTAGGTGTGATAGGACCAGGGACAGTACTCTAGGTGTGATAGGACCAGGGACAGTACTCTAAGTGTGATAGAACCAGGGACAGTACTCTAAGTGTGATAGAACCAGGGATTGAATCACCTGATGCAGTGTGCTAGATGTTACATACTCTGAGCATTTTCTTGTTATCCCCTTACCCTTCTTAATAACAATATTATCTGTGTTCTGACCGTGATAAAGACAAATTCAAATGGGAATCATCAGCAAACATGTATCTTGAACCAAATATAGTACATTTAGTTTTAGAAATGTTCAACAACAATTTGTTCATATCAATCCACTCAGACACCACTGCTCAGTACATCTCTTAGCTCATTAACATTCTGATGCTGCGCTGTACATTGTAGAGTCATCAGCATACATGACCAATGTTGCTTTGTTCATTACTGAAGGTTAATCATTAATAAAGATAGAGCAGAGAAGTGGTCCTAGGACACTTCCCTGAGGAACACCACAGTGTATATCTTCCCCTTCTGTCTCTTCCCTTTCTACCTCTTCCCTTTCTACCTCTTCCCTTTCTATCTCTTCCCTTTCTACCTCTTCCCCTTCTGTCTCTTCCCTTTCTACCTCTTCCCTTTCTACCTCTTCACTTTCTACCTCTTCCCTTTCTACCTCTTCCCTTTCTACCTATTCCCTTTCTACCTCTTCCCTTTCTACCTCTTCCCTTTCTACCTCTTCCCTTTCTGTCTCTTCCCTTTCTACCTCTTCCATTTCTGCCTCTTCCCTTTCTACCTCTTCCTTTCTACCTCTTCCCTTTCTGTCTCTTCCCTTTCTACCTATTCCCTTTCTACCTCTTCCCTTTCTACCTCTTCACTTTCTACCTCTTCACTTTCTACCTCTTCCCTTTCTACCTCTTCCCTTTCTACCTCTTCCCTTTCTACCTATTCCTTTCTACCTCTTCCCTTTCTACCTCTTCCCTTTCTACCTCTTCCCTTTCTACCTCTTCACTTTCTACCTCTTCCTTTCTACCTCTTCCCTTTCTATCTCTTCTCTTTCTATCTCTTCCCTTCTGTGTCTTCCCTTTCTACCTCTTCCCTTTCTACCTCTTCCCTTTCTACCTCTTCCCTTTCTACCTCTTCCCTTTCTACCTTTCTTCCCTTTCTATCTTCTCTCTTCTTTCTATCTCTTCCCCCTTCTCTGTCTTCCCTTTCTACCTCTTCCCTTTCTACCTCTTCCCTTTCTACCTCTTCCTTTCTACCTCTTCCCTTTCTATCTCTTCTCCTTCTACCTCTTCCTTTCTTCCCCTTCTGTGTCTTCCCTTTCTGTCTCTTCCCTTTCTGTCTCTTCCCTTTCTATCTCTTCCCTTTCTGTCTCTTCCCTTTCTGTCTCTTCCCTTCCTCTTTTCTGTCTCTTCCCTTTCTGTCTCTTCCCTTTCTACCTCTTTCTGTCTCCCTTTCTACCTCTTCCCTTTCTGTCTCTTCCCTTTCTGTCTCTTCCCTTTCTGTCTCTTCCCTTTCTATCTCTTCCCTTTCTGTCTCTTCCCCTTCTGTCTCTTCCCTTTCTACCTTTCTTCCCCTTCTGTCTCTTCCCTTTCTGTCTCTTCCCTTTCTGTCTCTTCCCTTTCTATCTCTTCCCTTTCTACCTCTTCCCTTTTTCTACCTCTTCCCTTTCTGTCTCTTCCCTTTCTGTCTCTTCCTTTCTGTCTCTTCCCTTTCTGTCTCTTCCCTTTCTATCTCTTCCCTTTCTGTCTCTTCCCCTTCTGTCTCTTCCCTTTCTACCTCTTCCCCTTCTGTCTCTTCCCTTTCTGTCTCTTCCTTTCTATCTCTTCCCTTTCTACCTCTTCCCTTTCTGTCTCTTCCCTTCTGTCTCTTCCCTTTCTACCTCTTCCCCTTCTGTCTCTTCCCTTTCTGTCTCTTCCCTTTCTGTCTCTTTCCTTTCTGTCTCTTCCCTTTCTACCTCTTCTCCTTTCTACCTCTTCCCTTTCTGTCTCTTCCCTTTCTACCTCTTCCCTTTCTGTCTCTTCCCTTTCTGTCTCTTCCCCTTCTGTCTCTTCCCTTCTCTTCCCTCTTCTTCCCTTTCTACCTCTTCTCTTCCTTTCTACCTCTTCCCTTTCTGTCTCTTCCTCTTCCCCTTTCTGTCTCTTCCCTTTCTGTCTCTTCCCTTTCTTCCCTTTCTGTCTCTTCCCTTTCTGTCTCTTCCCTTTCTACCTCTTCCCTTTCTACCTCTTCCCTTTCTACCTCTTCCCTTTCTGTCTCTTCCCTAACTGTCTATTCAGAACAGAACAGATAGAACAGAACATATAGAACCGAACAGAACAGATAGAACAGAGAACAGAACAGAACAGAACAGACAGAACAGAACAGAACAGACAGAACAGAACAGACAGAACAGAACAGAACAGACAGAACAGAACAGACAGAACAGAACAGACAGAACAGAACAGAACAGACAGAACAGAACAGACAGAACAGAACAGACAGAACAGAACAGAACAGAACAGAACAGACAGAACAGAACAGACAGAACAGAACAGACAGAACAGAACAGAACAGACAGAACAGAACAGAACAGAACAGACAGAACAGAACAGAACAGAACAGAGCATTCGTCTACTTTCCCCCTGACTGTGTATCCTGGTAGGCAGTCTGAGTATTGACAGAGTGTGACAGTGTGAGATGGAGGAGAGGTACGGATGGAGAGAGTGTGTAAATGGAGCGCTAATGGAACCTGGTGGGAGGTGGAAAGGAAAGACAAGGTTCATCTCTTCTCCAGCTAGGAGACGGGATGACTCACAGGGAGTGTGTGTGTATATATGTGTGTGTGTATGTATGTGTATGTATGTGTGTCTATGAGTGTATGTGTGTGTATATGTGTGTGTGTATGTATGTGTGTGTGTGCGTGTGTGTTTGTATGTGTCTGTGTGTGTCTGTGCTTACATACATGTGTGTGTATATATGTGTGTGTATGTGTGTGTGTATGTGTGTGTGTATGTATGTGTATCTATGTGTGTCTGTGTGTGTGTATCTATGTGTGTCTGTGTGTGTGTGTATCTATGTGTGTGTGTCTGTGCTTACATACATGTGTGTGTATCAGAGCAGGCTGGTGGGAGGAGGATGGGAGAGGATGGGCTCGTTGTATTGGCTGGAATGGAATCAATGAAACGGCATTAAACAGGTCAAGCATATGGGAACCACATTTAACCATGTTTAAATGATTACATTACAATGAGTCCGTCCTCCTATAGCTCCTCCCACCAGCCTCCTCTGGTGGGTGAACCCTGAACTCTGCCCTGTGTGAACTCTGATGCATTAAGTGGAGGCGTGGGTCGTTCTCCTGAAACCTTCAATTAGCATTAGCGAAGAACTGACAGATATTTTGTCAACCAAGTAAACACATCAGTGTCCACTAAGTTCACTTTTACCCTTTCAGACCAGGGTCAACAACACATTAGCCTACGGTCACACACACATACACAAACACACACTCACACGCAGGAACACACACGCACACACACACACACAAACAAAGCCAAGAACACACACACACACAAACACAGGCAAGAACACACACTCACACACACACACAAACACAGCCAAGAACACACACACATACAAACACAGCCAAGAACACACACACACACAAACACAGCCAAGAACACACACACACACAAACACAGCCAAGAACACCACATTCAAGTTAAAATGTGACATTTTTGATCCCAGCGGTAGTCAGGGCTGCGTCGGCAATCCCAGCAGTAGTCAGCGGTAGTCAGCGGTAGTCAGCGGTAGTCAACGGTAGTCAGCGGTAGTCAGCGGTAGTCAATGGTAGTCAGCGGTAGTCAGCGGTAGTCAGCGGTAGTCAACGGTAGTCAGCGGTAGTCAGCGGTAGTCAGCGGTAGTCAGCGGTAGTCAGCGGTAGTCAGCGGTAGTCAACGGTAGTCAGCGGTAGTCAGCGGTAGTCAGCGGTAGTCAGGGCTGCGTCGGCAATCCCAGCGGTAGTCAGCGGTAGTCAGAGATAGTCAGGGCTGCGTCGACAAACATGTTGTTATTTAGAGCCATTCTACATGTGAGGGAGAGAGAAACATGGGGGAAGAAGTCACATTTTGCAGTGAGACTGTGAGAACTTGTTGACAACACACACCCACTAACACACCCACTAACACACACTAACACACACTCACACACACTAACACACACTAACACACACACACTCACACACACACTAACACACACTAACACACACTAACACACACTAACACATACACTAACACACACTAACACACACACACTCACACACACACTAACACACACTCACACACACTAACACACACACTAACACACACACTAACACACACTAACACACACTAACACACACACTAACACACACTCACACACACACTAACACACACTAACACACACTAACACACACTAACACACACACTTACACACACTAACACACACTAACACACACTCACACACACTCACACACACTCACACACACACTAACACACACACTAACACAAACACTAACACACACTAACACAAACACTAACACATACACTAACACACACTAACACACACTCACACACACTCACACACACTCACACACACACTAACACACACACTAACACACACTTACACACACTAACACAAACACTAACACACACTAACACACACACTAACACACACTTACACATACACTAACACACACTAACACAAACAAACACACACTCACACACACACTAACACACACACTAACACACACACTAACACACACTAACACACACTTACACACACACTAACACACGCTCAGTCACGCAGAAGCTCACACACACACACACACAGTCACGCAGAAGCTCACACACACACTAACACACACTAACACACACTTACACATACACTAACACACGCTCAGTCACGCATAACCTCACACACACACACTCATACACTCAGTCACACAGAAGCTCACACACACTCACTCACACACACACTCTTACACACACTCACACACACACATACACTCAGTCACACAGAAGCTCACACACACTCACTCACACACTCCCACACTCAGTCACACAGAAGCTCACACACACTTAGTCACACACACACTCTCACACATTCACACACACTCAGTCACACTGAAGCTCACACACACTCAGTCACACACACACTCTCACACAATCACACACACTCAGTCACACTGAAGCTCACACACACTCAGTCACACACACACTCTCACACACTCACACACACTCAGTCACACTGAAGCTCACACAGTGGTATCTGATGCAGTACATCGACCTGTAAGCTGCTGGTTTATCGACGTGTGTAAAGGAGCGTCCTAATAGGTGTATTCGACACTGATGCTACTGTGTGTGTACAGTATGAGTCCTACTCATCTACAGAGCCTTGAAATATTGGGTGGTGAATTGAATGAGTGAATTACCATTAACACACTCTCTCTCTCTCTCTCTCTCTCTCTCTCTCTCTCTCTCTCTCTCTCTCTCTCTCTCTCTCTCTCTCTCTCTCTCTCTCTCTCTCTCTCTCTCTCTCTCTCTCTCTCTGTCTCTGTCTTTCTCTCTCTGTCTTTCTCTCTCTCTCTCTCTCTCTCTCTCTCTCTCTCTCTCTCTCTCTCTCTCTCTCTCTCTCTCTCTCTCTCTCTCTCTCTCTCTCTCTCTCTCTCTCTCTCTCTCTCTCTCTCTCTCTCTCTGTCTTTCTCTCTCTCTCTCTCTCTCTCTCTCTCTCTCTCTCTCTCTCTCTCTCTCTCTCTCTGTCTTTCTCTCTCTGTCTCTGTCTCTGTCTCTCTCTCTCTCTCTCTCTCTCTCTCTCTCTCTCTCTCTCTCTCTCTCTCTCTCTCTCTCTGTCTTTCTCTCTCTCTGTCTTTCTCTCTCTGTCTCTCTCTCTCTCTCTCTCTCTCTCTCTCTCTCTCTCTCTCTCTCTCTCTCTCTCTCTGTCTTTCTCTCTCTGTCTCTGTCTCTGTCTCTGTCTCTCTCTCTCTCTCTCTTCTCTCTCTCTCTCTGTCTTTCTCTCTCTGTCTCTCTCTCTCTCTCTCTCTCTCTCTCTCTCTCTGTCTTTCTCTCTCTCTCTCTCTTTCTCTCTCTCTCTCTCTCTCTCTCTCTCTCTCTCTCTCTTCTCTCTCTCTCTGTCTTTCTCTCTCTGTCTCTCTCTCTCTCTCTCTCTCTCTCTCTCTCTCTCTCTCTCTCTCTCTCTCTCTCTCTCTCTCTCTCTCTCTCTCTCTGTCTCTCTCTGCCTCTGTCTCTCTCTCTCTCTCTCTCTCTCTCTCTCTCTCTGTCTTCTCTGTCTCTCTCTCTCTGCCTCTGTCTCTCTCTCTCTCTCTCTCTCTCTCTCTCTCTCTCTCTCTCTCTCTCTCTCTCTCTCTCTCTCTCTCTCTCTCTCTCTCTCTCTCTCTCTCTCTCTGTCTTTCTCTCTCTGTCTCTCTCTGCCTCTGTCTCTCTCTCTCTTTCTCTCTCTCTCTCTGTCTCCCTCTCTCTCTCTCCCTCTGTCTCTCAATTCAATTCAATTCAATTAAAGGGCTTTATTGGCATGGGAAACATGTGTTAACATTGCCAAAGCAAGTGAGGTAGACAACATACAAAGTGAATATATAAAGTGAAAAACAACAAAAATTAACAGTAAACATTACACATACAGAAGTTTAAAAACAGTAAAGACATTACAAATGTTCAGTGTGTCAAATCGGAGGGCATGCTGTCCGGTCCTCTGGCAGTCTCTATGGGGGTGCCACAGGGTTCAATTCTCGGGCCGACTCTTTTCTCTGTATATATCAATGATGTTGCTCTTGCTGCGGGCGATTCCCTGATCCACCTCTACGCAGACGACACCATTCTATATACTTTCGGCCCGTCATTGGACACTGTGCTATCTAACCTCCAAACGAGCTTCAATGCCATACAGCACTCCTTCCGTGGCCTCCAACTGCTCTTAAACGCGAGTAAAACCAAATGCATGCTTTTCAACCGATCGCTGCCTGCACCCGCATGCCCGACTAGCATCACCACCCTGGATGGTTCCGACCTTGAATATGTGGACATCTATAAGTACCTAGGTGTCTGGCTAGACTGTAAACTCTCCTTCCAGACCCATATAGTATAGTATTGTTACTGTGAGATATCTGTTGTGTTCTATATTATATAGTATAGTATTGTTACTGTGAGATATCTGTTGTGTTCTATATTATATAGTATAGTATTGTTACTGTGAGATATCTGTTGTGTTCTATATTATATAGTATAGTATTGTTACTGTGAGATATCTGTTGTGTTCTATATTATATAGTATAGTATTGTTACTGTGAGATATCTGTTGTGTTCTATATTATATAGTATAGTATTGTTACTGTGAGATATCTGTTGTGTTCTACATTATATAGTATAGTATTGTTACTGTGAGATATCTGTTGTGTTCTATATTATATAGTATAGTATTGTTACTGTGAGATATCTGTTGTGTTCTATATTCTACTCTCTCTCTCTCTCTCTGTCTCTCTCTCTCTGTCTGTCTCTCTCTCTCTCTCTCTGTCTCTCTCTGTCTCTCTCCCTCTCTCTCTCTCTCTCTCTCTCTCTGTTTCTGTCTTTGTCTCTCTCTCTATCTCTCTCTGTCTCTGTCTTTGTCTCTCTCTCTCTCTCTGTCTCTGTCTTTGTCTCTCTCTCTCTCGCTGTCTCTCTCTCTCTATATCTCTCTCTGTCTTTCTCTCTCTCTCTCTCTCTGTCTCTGTCTTTGTCTCTCTCTCTCTCTCTGTCTCTCTCTCTCTCGCTCTTTCTGTCTGTCTATTTTTCCCCTTCTCTCCTCCTGAGCGCATGTTATTGTGTGTGTGGGAAAAATTGAGGAGGATGGGAGACCCACGTTGGATAAAAATACAAAATAATAATAGAAACCTTCAAAGACAAATGATTTGAACCTAAATAAATAATTAATAATAATAATAAAAACATTTATAGTACAATATTATTGGGAATGTTAGTGAGGGGGTGTTAGTAAGAGATCACAGGAGTGATTGAATGAGGGGGTTTTGAGTTGAGGTGTTCAGAGCCTTCTGGTTTGGTTGAGGTATAATACATTGTACATCCCTCTCCCCTTGTCTCTCCCCCTGTCTCTCCCCCTGTCTCTCCCCCTCCCTCTCCCCCTCCCTCTCCCCCTGTCTCTCCCCCTGTCTCTCCCCCTGTCCTTCCCTCTCCCCTGTCTCTCCCCCTGTCTCTCCCCCTGTCCTTCCCTCTCCCCCTGTCTCTCCCCCTGTCTCTCCCCCTCCCTCTCCCCCTGTCTCTCCCCCTGTCTCTCCCCCTGTCCTTCCCTCTCCCCCTGTCTCTCCCCCTGTCTCTCCCCCTGTCCTTCCCTCTCCCCCTGTCTCTCCCCCTGTCTCTCCCCCTCCCTCTCCCCCTGTCTCTCCCCCTGTCTCCCCCTGTCCTTCCCTCTCCCCCTGTCTCTCCCCCTGTCCTTCCCTCTCTCCCTGTCTCTCCCCCTGTCTCTCCCCCTGTCCTTCCTTCTCCCCCTGTCTCTCTCCTTGTCTCTCCCACTGTCTCTCCCCCTGTCCTTCCTTCTCCCCCTGTCTCTCCCCTTGTCTCTCCCCCTGTCCTTCCCTCTCCCCCTGTATCTCCCCCTGTCTCTCCCCCTGTCTCTCCCTCTCCCCCTGTCCTTCCCTCTCCCCCTGTCTCTCCCTCTCCCCCTGTCTCTCCCCCTCCCCTGTCTCTCCCCCTGTCTCTCCCCCTGTCTCTCCCCCTGTCTCTCCCCCTGTCCTTCCTTCTCCCCCTGTCTCTCCCCCTGTCCTTCCCTCTCCCCCTCTCTCTCCCTCTCCCCTGTCCCTTCCTCTCTTCCTCTCTCCCTCTCTCCCTCTCCCCCTGTCCAACTTCTCCCCTCTCTCCCTTTCCCCCTCTCCCCCTCTCCCCATGTCCCCCTGTCTCCCTCTCCCCTGTCCCCCTCTCACTCTCCCCCTGTCCCCCTCTCCCCTGTCCCCCTCTCCCTCCCTCTCACATGTCCCTCCTTTTCCCCCTGTCTCTCCACCTGTCTCTCCCCCTCTCCCCTGTCCCCCTTTCCTCCCCCTCTCCACCTGTCACTCCTTCTCCGCCTGTCTCTCCACCTGTCTCTCCCCCTGTCCCCCGGTCTCTCTCTCTCTCCCCTGTCTCTCCCCCTGTCTCTCTCTCTCTCCCCTGTCTCTCTCCCCCGTTCTCTCTCTCTCCCCTGTCTCTCCCCCTGTCCCCCGCTCTCTCTCTCTCTCTCCCCCTGTCCCTCCCCTCTCCCCGGTCTCTCTCTCTCTCCCCCTGTCTCTCCCCTGTCCCTCTTCCTCTCCCCTTGTATTTACCTCTTAGCCTGGATCTCTGTGTGACTCCCATGCCAAATAACTAGCCAGACTGAAACCTCGTGCTTGGGTTAGAAATGGGTTACCTCCTCTCTCTCTCTCTTTCTCTCAATTCAATTCAAATCCAATTTTATTTGTCACATACACATGGTTAGCAGATGTTAATGCGAGTGTAGTGAAATGCTTGTGCTTCTAGTTCCGACAATGCAGTAATAACCAACAAGTAATCTAACTAACAATTCCAAAACTACTACCTTATACACACAAGTGTAAGGGGATAAAGAATATGTGCATAAAGATATTTGAATGAGTGATGGTACAGAGCGGCATAGGCAAGATACAGTAGATGGTATCGAGTACAGTATATACATATGAGATGAGTATGTAAACAAAGTGGCATAGTTAAAGTGGCTAGTGATACATGTATTACATAAAGATGCAGTAGATGATATAGAGTACAGTATATACGTATACATATGAGATAAATAATGTAGGGTATGTAAACATTATATTAGGTAGCATTGTTTAAAGTGGCTAGTGATATATTTTACATCATTTCCCATCAATTCCCATTATTAAAGTGGCTGGAGTTGAGTCAGTGTGTTGGCAGCAGCCACTCAATGTTAGTGGTGGCTGTTTAACAGTCTGATGGCCTTGAGATAGAAGCTGTTTTTCAGTCTCTCGGTCCCAGCTTTGATGCACCTGTACTGACCTCACCTTCTGGATGATAGCGGGGTGAACAGGCAGTGGCTCGGGTGGTTGTTGTCCTTGATGATCTTTATGGCCTTCCTGTAACATCGGGTGTTGTAGGTGTCCTGGAGAGCAGGTAGTTTGCCCCCGGTGATGCGTTGTGCAGACCTCACTACCCTCTGGAGAGCCTTACGGTTGTGGGTGGAGCAGTTGCCGTACCAGGCGGTGATACAGCCCGCCAGGATGCTCTCGATTGTGCATCTGTAGAAGTTTGTGAATGCTTTTGATGACAAGCCGAATTTCTTCAGCCTCCTGAGGTTGAATAGGCGCTGCTGCGCCTTCTTCACGATGCTGTCTGTGTGGGTGGACCAATTCAGTTTGTCTGTGATGTGTACGCCGAGGAACTTAAAACTTACAACCCTCTCCACTACTGTTCCATCAATGTGGATAGGGCTGTGTTCCCTCTGCTGTTTCCTGAAGTCCACGATCATCTCCTTAGTTTTGTTGATGTTGAGTGTGAGGTTACTCACCTCCTCCTTGTAGGCCGTCTCGTTGTTGTTGGTAATCAAGCCTACCACTGTTGTGTCGTCCGCAAACTTGATGATTGAGTTGGAGGCGTGCGTGGCCACGCAATCGTGGGTGAACAGGGAGTACAGGAGAGGGCTCAGAACGCACCCTTGTGGGGCGCCAGTGTTGAGGATCAGCAGGGTGGAAATGTTGTTGCCTACCCTCACCACCTGAGAGCGGCCCGTCAGGAAGTCCAGTACCCAGTTGCACAGGGTGGGGTCAAGACCCAGGGTCTCGAGCTTGATGACGAGCTTGGAGGGCACTATGGTGTTAAATGCCGAGCTGTAGTCGATTAACAGCATTCTCACATAGGTATTCCTCTTGTCCAGATGGGTTCAGGCAGTGTGCAGTGTGGTTGAGATTGCATCGTCTGTTGACCTATTTGGGCGGTAAGCAAATTGGAGTGGGTCTAGGGTAGGGTGGAGGTGATATGGTCCTTGACTAGTCTCTCAAAGCACTTCATGATGACGGAAGTGAGTGCTACGGGGCGGTAGTCGTTTAGCTCAGTTACCTTAGCTTTCTTGGGAACAGGAACAATGGTGGCCCTCTTGAAGCATGTGGGAACAACAGACTGGTGCTCTGAGGGCGCGGCTGGGGATGCCGTCTGGGCCTGCAGCCTTGCGAGGGTTGACACATTTAAATGTTTTCCTCACGTCGGCTGCAGTGAAGGAGAGTCCACATGTTTTGGTTACGGGCCGTGTCAATGGCACTGTATTGTCCTCAAAGCGGGCAAAAACGCTATTTAGTCTGCCTCGGAGCAAGACATCCTGGTCCGTGACGGGGCTGGTTTTCTTTTTGTAATCCGTGATAGACTGTAGACCCTGACACATACCTCTTGTGGTTTGATTGCCTTGCGGAGGGAATAGTTACACTGTTTGTATTCGGTCATGTTTCCAGTCACCTTGCCCTGATTAAAAGCAGTGGTTCGCGCTTTCAGTTTCACGCAAATGTTGCCATCAATCCACGGTTTCTGGTTTGGGAATGTTTTAATCATTGCTATGGGAACGACATCTTCAACGCACGTTCTAATGAACTCGCTCACCAAATCAGCGTACTCGTCAATGTTGTTGTTTGATGCAATACGAAACATATCCCAGTCCACGTGATGGAAGCAGTCTTGGAGTGTGGAATCAGATTGGTCGGACCAGCGTTGAACAGACCTGAGCGCGGGAGCTTCTTGTTTTAGTTTCTGGCTGTAGGCAGGGATCAGCAAAATGGAGTCGTGGTCAGCTTTTCCTGAAGGAGGGCGTGGCAGGGCCTTATATGCGTCACAGAAGTTAGAATAGCAGTGATCCAAGGTTTTTCCAGCCCTGGTTGCGCAATCGATATGCTGATACAATTTAGGGAGTCTTGTTTTCAGATTAGCCTTGTTAAAATCCCCTGCTACAATGAATGCAGCTTCCAGTTTGCAAAGAGTCAAATGAAGTTTGTACAGAGTCATCGATGTGTCTGCTTGGGGGGGAATATATACGGCAGTGATTATAATCGAAGAGAATTCCCTTGGTAGATAATGCGGTCGATATTTGATTGTGAGGAATTCTAAATCAGGTCAACAGAAGGACTTGAGTTCCTGTATGTTGTTGTGGCCACACCATGTCTCGTTAACCATGAAGCATACGCCTCTGCCCCTCTTCTTACCAGAAAGATGTTTGTTTCTGTCAGTGCGATGCGTGGAGAAACCAGCTGGCTGCACCGACTCCGATAGCGTCTCTCCAGTGAGCCATGTTTCCGTGAAGCAAAGAACGTTACAGTCTCTGATGTCCCTCTAGAATGCTACCCTTGCTCGGATTTCATCATCCTTGTTGTCAAGAGACTGGACATTGGCTAGAAGAATGCTAGGGAGTGGTGCACGACGTGCCCGTCTCCGGAGTCTTCGCTTGCAAATATATTTTTTTTTATTAGAAAAGGTAAAATTAATAAACATACATATGGGTTGTATTTACAATGGTGTTTGTTCTTCACTGGTTGCCCTTTTCTTGTGGCAACAGGTCACAAATCTCGCTGCTGTGATGGCAAACTGTGGTACTTCACCCAGTAGATATGGGAGTTTATCAAAATTGGATTTGATTTCAAATTCTTTGCGGATCTGTGTAATCTTAGGAAAATACGTATTTCTAATATGGTCATACATTTGGCAGGAGGTTAGGAAGTGCAACTCAGTTTCTACCACAGTTTCCACCTCATTTTGTGGGCAGTGAGCACATAGCCTGTCTTCTCTTGAGAGCCATGTCTGCCTACGGCGGCCTTTCTCAATAGCAAGTCTATGCTCACTTGTCACGCCTTGGACATTGTATTTTGTGTTTTTGTTATATGTTTGTGTCATGTTTTGTCATTTATTATCATGTCTTGTCTCTGTGCTTCCCTTCTATTCGTTTCCCTCTGCTGGTCTTATTAGGTTCTTTCCCTCTTTCTATCCCTCTCTCTCCCCCTCCCTCTCTCCCTCTCTTGCTCTCTCTCTCTATCGTTCCGTTCCTGCTCCCAGCTGTTCCTCATTCTCCTAACTACCTCATTTACTCTTTTCACACCTGTCCCCTATTTTGCCCTCTGATTAGAGTTCCTATTTCTCCCTCTGTTTTCCGCTTCTGTCCTTGTCGGATCCATGTATGATGTTCGCTGTTCTGTGTCCTTGTTCCGCCCTGTCGTGTTTTACCTTCTTCAGATGCTGCGTGTGAGCAGGTGTAATTGTCAGCTACGGCCGATGCCTTCCCGAAGCGACCTGCAGTCTGTGGTCGCGACTCCAGTCATTCCTCTCTACTGACGAGTGGATTTCAGTTTTCCTGTGTTTGCTTTCACCTAGATAATATCCAGGATTATCACTTTTGTCTAAGACTGGAATAAAGACTCTGTTTTCGTTAAGTCGCTTTTGGGTCCTCATTCACCTGCATAACAGTTTGGGTAGGCCAGGGTGTGACATGGGTTTATATCTTGTATTTGTATTGGGGTTTGTATTATTTGGGATTGCGGCTGACTAGGGGTGTGTCTAGTTAGGCTTGGCTGCCTGAGGCGATTCTCAATCAGTGTCAGGTGCTTGTCGTTGTCTCTGATTGAGAACCGTATTTAGACAGCCTGACTTTCGCTTTGTATTTTGTGGGTGTTTGTACCTGTCTCTGTGTAGTAGTCACCAGATAGGCTGTAATTAGTTTTACGTTTCGTTTGTTGTTTTCGTAATTCAGTTATTTCATGTACCTTTTCATTCATTAAAGTCATGAGTAACCTACACGCTGCATTTTGGTCTGACTCTCTTCTTACAACAGATGAACGTCGTTACATCACTGAGTCAAAGCTTTCCTTATTTTTGTGTCAGTCACAGTGGTCAGGTTTCTGCCACTGTGTACTATCTGTAATTAAGACAAAATAGCATTCTAGTTTACTCTGTTTTTTGTTAATTGTTTCCAATGTGTCAAGTAATTATCTTTTTGTTTTGTCATGATTTGATTGGGTCTAATTGTGCTGCTGTCCTGGGGCTCTGTGGGGTGTGTTTGTGTTTGTGAACAGGGCCCCAGGACCAGCTTGCTTAGGGGACTCTTCTCCAGGTTCATCTCTCTGTAGGTGATGGCTTTGTTATGGAAGGTTTGGCAATCCTTCCTTTTAGGTGGTTTTAGAATTTAACGGCTATTTTCTGGATTTGGATAATTAGCGGCTATTGGCCTAATTCTGCTCTGCCTGCATTATTTGGTGTTCTACGTTGTACATGGAGGACATTTTGTAGTTGGTGAATTCTTGGTTGGATCCCAGACCTCACAAGCATTTTTATTTTATTTCACCATGCTGCGAATTTTCGCAGCTTTTTGTTAAAAATTCCGCAACATTTCAACGTCCTGCTACTCATGCGAGGAATATAGTATATGCATATGTTTAGTATGTGTGGATAGAAAACACTCTGAAGTCTCTCAAACTGGTTCAATCATGTCTGTGGCTATAAGAGAACGTGTTTAGGAGTAAAAAATCCCAAGGAAAACTGTTCACAAAAAACACAAAAAAATATCCATCCGCCAGTCTATGTATTGTCTACGGCAAGGCAAAATAGATAGAGTCCCGTTTATAATGCCTACAGCTTCCACACGATGTCGCCAGTACTGGCATTTCATTGGTAGTTTATCCTTGGTGTGATGACGAATAGGCACTTCCTGTCTTGGGGTACACCGAAGGAAGTTATGAAAGGGAAAATATGGATGATGATTTCAAGACTTGCTGCTATCGAATACAGATCGCCCCGTGATCAATTTTATCGATTATTAACGTTTATTAATACCTAAAGTTGGTTTAAAAAAGTAGTTTGAAGTGTTTTGTAAAAGTTTATAGGCAACTTTTTAATTTTTAAAAATGACGCTGCGTTTTGGAAAGGTGCTTTTTCCTGGATCAGACGGGCTTCCTAAATGGACATTTTGGGTAGACAATGACGGATTTAATCGGGAAAAAGACCCAATTGTGATGTTTATGGGACATATTGGAGTGCCAACAAAGAAGCTCGTCAAAGGTAATGAATTTTTATATTTTATTTCTGCGTTTTGTGTAGCGCCGGCTACGCTAATTATTTTCTTTGCGTCTCGTTCGGGTATTTCGGGGGGGTGCTTGCTATCAGATAATAGCTTCTCATGCTTTCGCCGAAAAGCATCTGACATGTTGGCTAGATTCACAACGAGTGTAGCTTTAATTGAGTACCATGCATGTGTGTTTTAATGAAAGTTAGAGTTTTATCGAGTACTACAGTTGGCGCTCTGAAATTTCCGCTGATTTTGGTCCCTGTACAGGGACCGCAGCCGTAAAGGTAGGCAGGTAGGCCAATTGAGAACAAGTTCTCATTAACAACTGCGACCTGGCCAAGATAAAGCAAAGCAGTGACCAGTGAAATATACCTGCTGGAGCGCGTGTTGCCAGTGAGCTGAGAGGCGGAGCTTTACCTAGCAAAGACTTTTAGATGACCTGGAGCTTGACCTGGGTTTGGCAACAAAAATGAAGCGAGGGTCAGCCAACGAGAGCGTACAGGTCGCAGTGGGGGGTAGTATAGTTTACTTATTTATTTTACCTTTATTTAACTAGGCAGTTAACCTCTCTAAAACTCAGAAATAGAGATAAAATAAAATAAATAAAATAATATGATCCCTTACCTTTGATGATCTTCATATGGTGGCAATCAGAAGACATTAATTTACTCAATAAATGTTCCTTTTGTTCAATGAAGTCTCTTTATATCCAGAAACCTCCGTTTTGTTAGCGCGTTTTCTTCAGTAATCCACAGGCTCAAACTCCGTCAAAACAATCAGACAAAAAGTCCAAATTGTATCCGTAAAGTTCATAGAAACATGTCAAACGATGTTTATATTCAATCCTCAGGTTGTTTTTTAGCCTAAATTATCTATAATATTTCAACTGGACAATAACGTTGTCAATATAAAATATAAAACAACTCTGCGTCACATTGGGGTCCACTCGTTCAGACTGGTCTTACTCCCTCATTTATAAGAATACAAGCCTGAAACGATATCTAAAGACTGTTGACATGTAGTGGAAGGCATAGGAACTGCAAATGGAGTCCTAAGTCAATGGATACTGTTATGGCCTGCTAAATCAGTTCTGTTATACTCACAAACACTATTTTAACAGTTTTGGACACTTTGGAGTGTTTTCTTTCCAAATCTACCAGTTACATGCATATCATATCGTCTAGGCCTGAGTAGCAGGCCGTTTAATTTGGGCATGCTTTTAATCCAAAAGTCTGAATGCTGCCCCCTACCCTAGAGAGGTTAAGAATAAATTATTATTTTCAATGACGGCCTAGGAACAGTGGGTTAACCGCCTTGTTCTGGGGCAGAACAACAGATTTGTACCTTGTCAGCTCTGGGATTTGAATTTGCAACCTTCCGTTTACTAGTCCAACGCTCTAACCACTAGGCTAACCTGCACTATATAGCCCCAATATGGGTCTTTGGTGACAAAACAGATGGCACTGTGATAGACTGCATCCAATTTGCTGAGTAGAGTGTTGGAAGCTATTTTGTAGATGACATCGCCGAAGTCGAGGATCGGTAGGATAGTCAGTTTTACTTGGGTAAATTTGGCGGCATGAGTGAAGGATGCTTTGTTGAGAAATAGAATGCTGATTCTAGATTTGATTTTGGATTGGAGATGTTTGATGTGAGTCTGGAAGGAGAGTTTACAGTATAACCAGACACCTAGGTATTTGAAATTGTCTACATATTCTAAGTCAGAACCGTCCAGAGTAGTGATGTTGAACAGGCGGGCAGATGCAGGCAGCGGTCGGTTGAAGAGCATGCATTTAGTTAATTAACACAGTGTCCAAAGAAGGGCCGGAAGTATACAGAATGGTGTTGTCTACGTAGAGGTTGATTACAGACTCACCAGCAGCAAGAGCAACATCATTGATGTGATACTCGCCAATTCGTGTATATAATAATAATAATAATAATAATAATAATAATAATAATAATATAATAATAATAATAATAATAATAATATATGCCATTTCGATATATGTATATGTTGAAGAGGGTGGGGCTTAAGCTGCATCCCTGTCTCACACCACGGCCCTGTGGGAAGAAATTTATGTTTTTTTGCCAATTTTAACTGCACACTTGTTTTTGTACATGAATTTTATAATGTCATATATTTCATGAGGAAATGTACATGTCTTGATGTAATGATTTCCCCAAGGTTGCTGTTGACGTATATCCCACGATAGTTATTGGGGTCAAACTTCTCTCTGTTTATCTCTCTGTTTCTCTCTCTCTTTCTCTCTGTTTCTCTCTCTGTTTCTCTCTGTTTCTCTCTGTTTCTCTGTTTCTCTCTGTTCTCTCTGTTTCTCTCTGTTCTCTCTGTTTATCTCTGTTTCTCTCTCTGTTTCTCTCTGTTTCTCTCTGTTTCTCTCTCTGTTTCTCTGCTTCTCTCTCTGTTTCTCTCTCTGTTTCTGTTTCTCTCTCTGTTTCTCTCTGTTTCTCTCTGTTTCTGTTTCTCTCTGTTTCTCTCTCTGTTTCTCTCTCTGTTTCTGTTTCTCTCTGTTTCTCTCTGTTTCTCTCTCTGTTTCTCTCTCTGTTTCTCTCTCTGTTTCTCTCTCTGTTTCTCTCTCTGTTTCTCTCTCCGTTTCTCTCTCTGTTTCTCTCTGTTTCTCTCTCTGTTTCTCTCTCTCTGTTTCTCTGTTTCTCTCTCTGTTTCTCTGTTTCTCTGTTTCTCTGTTTCTCTGTTTCTCTCTCTCTGTTTCTCTGTTTCTCTCTCTGTTTCTCTCTTGTTTCTCTCTTGTTTCTCTCTGTTTCCCTCTCTGTTTCTCTCTGTTTCTCTCTCTGTTTCTCTCTCTGTTTCTCTCTCTGTTTCTCTCTCCGTTTCTCTCTGTTTCTCTCTATTTCTCTGTTTCTCTCTGTGTTTCTCTCTCTGTTTCTCTCTGTTTCTCTCTCTGTTTCTCTCTGTTTCTCTCTCTGTTTCTCTCTCTGTTTCTCTCTCTCTGTTTCTCTGTTTCTCTCTCTGTTTCTCTCTCTAATTCTCTCTCTGTTTCTCTCGACAGATTGTTGTCCTGCGACTGGCTTTTCTCACTTTCTCACGTGTGTGTTTCACACCTATCAGTATGCCACTGGAGTGATAGATGAGTGCTTGGTATCTGACTGGCTGTCTGACTGGCTGTCTGACTGGCTGTCTGACTGGCTGTTTGATTTGCTTACTAGTAGTTACATCATCATTCCTCAGACAGAGATGAATAGTTGTTTTGTACGGTGAAATATGTTGTATATCGCAGATCAACTAATAACAAGTCTGTTTGTCCTTCTCTTCAATACAGTTGCATATTGTTCATGTTTCTTCACCATAACCCTCCCCCTTGTCATCGGCCATCTCTCCTAGCTGCCACCTCCCCCCTTTCCTTCTCTCCTCTCTTCCCTGTCACAGGGAGAGGGCCATTATAGACCATTAAGGTCCTAGTCCTGATAGACAGAGTGACAGGAGAGGACTGGAGAGGAGGAGAGGAGGAGGAGGAGGAGGAGGAGAGGGGGAGGAGGGGAGGAGAGGAAGAGGAGAAGGGGAGGAGGAGGAGGGGGAGGAGGGGAGGAGAGGAGGAGGAGAAGGGGAGGAGGGAGGGAGGAGAGGAGGAGGAGAGGAGGAGGGGGAGAAGGAGAAGGAGAGGAGGAGGAGGAGGAGGAGAAGGAGAGGAGGAGAGGAGGAGGAGTTGTGATGGACATAATGCTAAGTTGTGGGAATATAGGTTTTTGGCTTCCCATTGGTTCTGGTAACAAAGTCATACTTTTTAAATGTTCTGAGAAAGGACAACTTCCCATTTGAAAGGAACATTTTGCCTCTTCTGGAAACATACATTTTTAGGTTGCAGGGAGGTTACCATGTTTCTGTGAGCGTTGCAGGGAGGTTACCATGTTTCTGTGAGCGTTGCAGGAAGGTTACCATGTTTCTGTGAGCGTTGTGGGGAGGTTACCATGTTTCTGTGAGTGTTGCAGGGAGGTTACCATGTTTCTGTGAGCGTTGTAGGGAGGTTACCATGTTTCTGTGAGCGTTGCAGGGAGGTTACCATGTTTTTGTGAGCGTTGTAGGGAGGTTACCATGTTTCTGTGAGCGTTGTAGGGAGGTTACCATGTTTCTGTGAGCGTTGTAGGGAGGTTACCGTGTTTCTGTGAGCGTTTTCCTGGGAGGTTACCATGTTTCTGTGAGCGTTGTAGGGAGGTACCATGTTTCTGTGAGCGTTGTAGGGAGGTTACCATGTTTCTGTGAGCGTTGCAGGGAGGTTACCATGTTTCTGTGAGCGTTTTCCTGGGAGGTTACCATGTTTCTGTGAGCGTTGTAGGGAGGTTACCATGTTTCTGTGAGCGTTGCAGGGAGGTTACCATGTTTCTGTGAGCGTTGCAGGGAGGTTACCATGTTTCTGTGAGCATTTTCCTGGGAGGTTTTATTAACGTTCTGAGAACGGGAAATGATAGATGATTTATTTTGAGAACATGTTTCAGTAAGACTTTTAATAATACTGCTAGCTTAGTTTGGGTAAAAGGCGTTGAACTCCACGCACAGATAGGACACATATATATTAATTTGCACAGGCATTATTTATGCAAACACATTCATTTTTCATTGTGACACGACATCAGTGAGATTTAAACTTAATTATCTTCTGTTCTTTAGTCCTCCACCAGGAGTAGTCTGTTCAAACAGACACACTTTCAAAGGAAACAGACACACTTTCAAAGGAAACAGGCAGACACCATTTCATAGGAAACAGGCAGACACCATTTCAAAGGAAACAAACAGACACCATTTCAAAGGAAACAGGCAGACACCATTTCAAAGGAAACAAACAGACACCATTTCAATGGAAACAGACAGACACCATTTCAAAGGAAGCAGACAGACACCATTTCAAAGGAAACAAACAGACACCATTTCAAAGGAAACAAACAGACACCATTTCAAAGGAAACACAGACACCATTTCAAAGGAAACAGGCAGACACCATTTCAAAGGAAACAGACAGACACCATTTCAAAGGAAACAGACAGACACCATGTCTAAGGAAACAGACAGACACCATTTCAAAGGAAACAGACAGACACCATTTCTAAGGAAACAGACAGACACCATTTCAAAGGAAACAGACAGACACCATTTCTAAGGAAACAGACAGACACCATTTCAAAGGAAGCAGACAGACACCATTTCAAAGGAAACAGACAGACACCATTTCTAAGGAAACAGACAGACACCATTTCTAAGGAAACATACAGACACCATTTCTAAGGAAACAGACAGACACCATTTCTAAGGAAACAGACACCATTTGAATGGAAACAGAAACGCATTAATATTAGTGGGTGCAGCCAACACACCTGAACTCTTTACAAGATGAAACATAGAGATGTTTTGTTTAACTTGAGAATAGAATGTGTATGTTTTTTTATTTTTATATCGATCTTAGAATTTTTTTGAACGTTACTAATGTTTTCTTGAGGGATTTCTGGGACGTTTTCTTAATGTTCTGAGAAAATGACTTTAAAATGAACCATGAGAACCTTTAGGAAACTAAATTCTCACCTAAGAAACATGGTTCTCAGAACGTTATATGCTAGCTGGGTATCCTAAACCATTCCCAGAATGTAAGGTAGTATACAAAACAACCATAGGACCACCACACTCTCTCCAATCTCTAAGAAACATATGGTTCTCAGAACGTTATAGGCTAGCTGGGAGAAGTGTGCAGTGAGAAGTTTGGGTGATTCATATTTTGGGTAATGGTAAGATAATGAGGGAGGTCTGTTGATAACTGATTTGGGGTAATGGTAAGGGAAGAACATAAAGCTGATTTGGGGAGAGTTGGGAACAGCAGCTGATTTGGGGAGAGTTAGGAACAGCAGCTGATTTGGGGAGAGTTAGGAACAGCAGCTGATTTGGGGAGAGTTAGGAACAGCAGCTGATTTGGGGAGAGTTGAGGAGAACAGTTGATTTGGGGAGAGTTGAGGAGAGCAGCTGATTTGGAGAGAGTTGGGAACAGCAGCTGATTTGGGGAGAGTTGGGAACAGCAGCTGATTTGGGGAGAGGAGGAGGAGGAGGTGATGGTTGGGGGGCTGTTAGGGATCTGATTTAGGGAGAGCAGCTGACCAGACAAAACACACAACAGCTGTGGAACAACATTGCCTCTGTACTGACGGGATGTGAGTGAGTTCCTAAAGTAGGACAGGACAACGTAGAGTAGAGCAATCCTCAACTAACCTACAGCCTACAGACCTGAAACTTCACTGGATCAAAACTGCTGACGAAGAGTTGGTAGAGGGACGTGTGTGTGTGTGTGTGTGTGTGTGTGTGTGTGTGTGTGTGTGTGTGTGTGTGTGTGTGTGTGTGTGTGTGTGTGTGTGTGTGTGTGTGTGTGTGTGTGTGTGTGTGTGCGTGCGTGCGTGCGTGCGTGTGTGTGTGTGTGTGTTGAAATGGTTATGTGGCTGTCTTCATAGGAGAACTCTCTTTGGTTCCAGGTAGAACACTTTTTGGTTTCAGGTAGAACCAAAATGTGGTTCTTCAAAGGGTTCTCCTATTGGATCTAGATAGCACATTTTGTCCCTCAGTACACACTCATCTATGTGAAGTATGTCTGTATAGTCACTGTAGGTTAGTTGAGGATTGTTAATGCTGTCTCAGTAACATGATCAATATACTGCTGTCTCAGTAACATGATCAATATACTGCTGTCTCAGTAACATGATCAATATACTGCTGTCTCAGTAACATGTGATCATTTCACTGCTGTCTTGGGGGGTAGTGAGAAAGAGAGGAAGAGAGATAGAAAGAGAGGAAGTGAGAGAGACAGAGAATAAGTGTGAGAGACGGAGAGGAAGTGAGAGAGACAGAGTGGAAGTGAGAGAGACAAAGATGAAGTGAGAGAGACAGAGAGGAAGTGAGAGAGACAGAGAGGAAGTGAGAGAGACACAGAGGAAGTGAGAGAGACAGAGAGGAAGTGAGAGAGACAGCGAGGAAGTGAGAGACAGAGAGGAAGTGAGAGACAGAGAGAGGGAGTGAGAGAGACAGAGAGGAAGTGAGAGAGACAGAGAGGAAGTGAGAGAGACAGAGAGGAAGTGAGAGAGACAAAGAGAGGAAGTGAGAGAGACAGAGATGAAGTGAGAGAGACAGAGATGAAGTGAGAGAGACAGAGATGAAGTGAGAGAGACAGAGAGGAAGTGAGAGAGACAGTGAGGAAGTGAGAGACAGAGAGGAAGTGAGAGACAGAGAGAGGGAGTGAGAGAGACGGAGAGGAAGTGAGAGAGACAGAGAGGAAGTGAGAGAGACAGCGAGGAAGTGAGAGACAGAGAGGAAGTGAGAGACAGAGAGAGGAAGTGAGAGAGACGGAGAGGAAGTGAGAGAGACAGAGAGGAAGTGAGAGAGACAAAGAGAGGAAGTGAGAGAGACAGAGATGAAGTGAGAGAGACAGTGAGGAAGTGAGAGAGACAGAGAGGGAGTGAGAGACAGAGAGAGGGAGTGAGAGAGACAGAGAGGAAGTGAGAGAGACGGAGAGGAAGTGAGAGAGACAGAGATGAAGTGAGAGAGACAAAGAGAGGAAGTGAGAGAGACAGAGATGAAGTGAGAGAGACAGAGAGGAAGTGAGAGAGACAAAGAGAGGAAGTGAGAGAGACAGAGATGAAGTGAGAGAGACAGAGATGAAGTGAGAGAGACAGAGATGAAGTGAGAGAGACAGAGAGGAAGTGAGAGAGACAGTGAGGAAGTGAGAGACAGAGAGGAAGTGAGAGACAGAGAGAGGGAGTGAGAGAGACGGAGAGGAAGTGAGAGAGACAAAGAGAGGAAGTGAGAGAGACAGAGATGAAGTGAGAGAGACAGCGAGGAAGTGAGAGAGACAGAGATGAAGTGAGAGAGACAGAGATGAAGTGATAGAGACAGCGAGGAAGTGAGAGAGACAGAGAGGGGGTGAGAGAGACAGATGAAGTGAGAGAGACAGCGAGGAAGTGAGAGAGACAGAGATGAAGTGAGAGAGACAGAGATGAAGTGAGAGAGACAGAGATGAAGTGAGAGAGACAGAGAGGAAGTGAGAGAGACAGAGAGGAAGTGAGAGAGACAGAGAGGGAGTGAGAGAGACAGAGATGAAGTGAAGTGAGAGAGACAGAGATGAAGTGAGAGAGACAGAGATGAAGTGAGAGAGACAGAGATGAAGTGAGAGAGACAGAGAGGAAGTGAGAGAGACAGAGAGGAAGTGAGAGAGACAGAGAGGGAGTGAGAGAGACAGAGATGAAGTGAGAGAGACAGCGAGGAAGTGAGAGAGACAGAGATGAAGTGAGAGAGACAGAGAGATGAGAGACAGAGAGAGGGAGTGAGAGAGACAGAGATGAAGAGAGAGACAGAGAGGAAGTGAGAGAGACAGAGAGGAAGTGAGAGAGACAGAGAGAGATGAAGTGAGAGAGACAGAGATGAAGGGAGTGAGAGAGACAGAGAGGAAGTGAGAGAGACAGAGAGGAAGTGAGAGAGACAGAGAGAGACAGAGATGAAGTGAGAGAGACAGAGAGAGACAGAGAGAGAGGGAAGTGAGAGAGACAGAGATGAAGTGAGAGAGACAGAGATGAAGTGAGAGAGACAGAGATGAAGTGAGAGAGACAGAGAGAGTGAGAGAGAGTGAGAGAGACAGAGAGGAAGTGAGAGTGAGGAGTGAGAGAGACAGAGATGAAGTGAGAGAGACAGAGAGATGAGAGAGACAGAGATGAAGTGAGAGAGACAGAGATGAAGTGAGAGACAGAGATGAAGTGAGAGAGACAGATGAAGAGAGAGACAGTGAGAGAGAGTGAGAGAGACAGAGAGAGAGATGAAGTGAGAGAGACAGAGATGAAGTGAGAGAGACAGAGAGAGGGAGTGAGAGAGACAGAGATGAAGTGAGAGAGACAGAGAGAGGGAGTGAGAGAGACAGAGATGAAGTGAGAGAGACAGAGATGAAGTGAGAGAGACAGAGAGAGGGAGTGAGAGAGACAGAGATGAAGTGAGAGAGACAGAGAGGAAGTGAGAGAGACAGAGAGGAAGTGAGAGAGACAGAGAGGGAGTGAGAGAGACAGAGATGAAGTGAGAGAGACAGCGAGGAAGTGAGAGAGACAGAGATGAAGTGAGAGAGACAGAGATGAAGTGAGAGAGACAGAGAGAGGGAGTGAGAGAGACAGAGATGAAGTGAGAGAGACAGAGAGGAAGTGAGAGAGACAGAGAGAGGGAGTGAGAGAGACAGAGAGAGATGAAGTGAGAGAGACAGAGATGAAGTGAGAGAGACAGAGATGAAGTGAGAGAGACAGAGAGAGGGAGTGAGAGAGACAGAGAGGAAGTGAGAGAGACAGAGAGAGATGAAGTGAGAGAGACAGAGATGAAGTGAGAGAGACAGAGAGAGGGAGTGAGAGAGACAGAGATGAAGTGAGAGAGACAGAGAGAAGTGAGAGAGAGAGACAGAGATGAGAGTGAGAGAGACAGAGAGAGATGAAGTGAGAGAGACAGAGATGAAGTGAGAGAGACAGAGAGAGGGAGTGAGAGAGACAGAGAGGAAGTGAGAGAGACAGAGAGAGGGAGTGAGAGAGACAGAGAGAGATGAAGTGAGAGAGACAGAGATGAAGTGAGAGAGACAGAGAGAGGGAGTGAGAGAGACAGAGAGGAAGTGAGAGAGACAGAGAGAGGGAGTGAGAGAGACAGAGAGAGAGGGAGTGAGAGAGACAGAGATGAAGTGAGAGAGACAGAGAGAGGGAGTGAGAGAGACAGAGAGAGGGAGTGAGAGAGACAGAGATGAAGTGAGAGAGACAGAGAGTGAGAGAGACAGAGATGAAGTGAGAGAGACAGAGAGAGATGAAGTGAGAGAGACAGAGATGAAGTGAGAGAGACAGAGAGAGGGAGTGAGAGAGACAGAGAGAGGGAGTGAGAGAGACAGAGAGGAAGTGAGAGAGACAGAGAGAGGGAGTGAGAGAGACAGAGAGAGGGAGTGAGAGAGACAGAGATGAAGTGAGAGAGAGTAAATGCATATGTAAGCCTACGTTCCACAATAAAGCTCTTTTTAATTTCCCTGTCAGAGCAGTAGGCTTGTCTGTAATTGCTATGCCCCCGTGTGTGTGTGTGTCTGCTATCATGTCTCTATACTCCTCTGTTCTCTCTGAGGAAGTGTGTGTTCATTCTCTGTGAATGAACTTTATAACATGTGATTCTCTCTCCATAAAGCCTGTGTTAATTCCTGTTATTACGGCTGTGACTCCCCTGCTCCCTCATGAATATGGATGTTATCATGTTGACAAAGACAAATGGGGAGCTTATGCTAATGAGAGTGTTTTTTCATCCCGTCTGTCTGTCTGTGTGTGTGTGTGTGTGTGTGTGTGTGTGTGTGTGTGTGTGTGTGTGTGTGTGTGTGTGTGTGTGTGTGTGTGTGTGTGTGTGTGTGTGTGTGTGTGTGTGTGTGTGTGTGTGTGTGTGTGTGTGTGTGTGTGTGTGTGTGTGTGTGTGCTGGTATTGTCTAGTCTTGTAGAGTGGATCCTAGTTCATTCAAAGTTTGTGTCCCAAATGTCAGAGAGACCAGAGCCCTATGGCACCCTATTCCCTATATAGTGCACTACTTTAGACCAGAGCCCTATGGCACCTTATTGCCTATATAGTGCACTACTTTAGACCAGAGCCCTATGGCACCCTATTCCCTATATAGTGCACTACTTTAGACCAGAGCCCGATGGCACCCTATTCCCTATATAGTGCACTACAATAGACCAGAGCCCTATGGCACCCTATTCCCTATATAGTGCACTACTTTAGACCAGAGCCCTATGGCACCTTATTGCCTATATAGTGCACTACAATAGACCAGAGCCCTATGGCACCTTATTCCCTATATAGTGCACTACTTTAGACCAGAGCCCGATGGAACCCTATTCCCTATATAGTGCACTACTTTAGACCAGAGCCCTATGACACCCTATTCCCTATATAGTGCACTACTTTAGACCAGAGCCCTATGACACCCTATTCCCTATATAGTGCACTACTTTAGACCAGAGCCCGATGGCACCTTATTGCCTATATAGTGCACTACTTTAGACCAGAGCCCGATGGCACCTTATTCCCTTTATAGTGCACTACAATAGACCAGAGCCCTATGGCACCTTATTCCCTATATAGTGCACTACAATAGACCAGAGCCCTATGGCACCTTATTCCCTATATAGTGCACCTAAATAGACCAGTGGTTAGAGTGTTGGACTAGTAACCGTCAGCTTGCGAGTTCAAACCCCCGAGCTGACAAGGTACAAATCTGTCGTTCTGCCCCTGAACAGGCAGTTAACCCACTGTTCCCAGGCTGTCATTGAAAATAAGAATATGTTCTTAACTGACTCGCCTGGTTAAATAAAGGTAAAATAAAAAATAAAAAAATAAAAAAATACACATGGTTAGCAGATGTTAATGCGAGTGTAGCGAAATGCTTGTGCTTCTAGTTCCCATAATGCATTAATAACCAACATGTAATCTAACTAACAATTCCAAAACTACTGTCTTATACACAGTGTAAGAGGATAAAGAATATGTACATAAAGACATATGAATGAGTGATGGTACAGAGCGGCATAGGCAAGATGCAGTAGATGGTATCGAGTACAGTATATACATATGAGATGAGTATGTAAACAAAGTGGCATAGTTTAAAGTGGCTAGTGATACATGTATTACATAAAGATGCAGTAGATGATATAGAGTACAGTATATACATATGAGATAAATAATGTAGGGTATGTAAACATTATATTAGGTAGCATTGTTTAAAGTGGCTAGTGATTTTACATCATTTCCCTTCAATTCCCATTATTAAAGTGGCTGGAGTTGAGTCAGTGTGTTGGCAGCAGCCACTCAATGTTAGTGGTGGCTGTTTAACAGTCTGATGGCCTTGAGATAGAAGCTGTTTTTCAGCCTCTCGGTCCCAGCTTTGATGCACCTGTACTGACCTCGCCTTCTGGATGATAGCGGGGTGAACAGGCAGTGGCTCAGGTGGTTGTTGTCCTTGATGATCTTTATGGCCTTCCTGTAACAACGGGTGGTGTTGGTGTCCTGGAGGGCAGGTAGTTTGCCCCCGGTGATGCGTTGTGCAGACCTCACTACCCTCTGGAGAGCCTTACAGTTGTGGGCAGAGCAGTTGCCGTACCAGGCGGTGATACTGACCGACAGGATGCTCTCGATTGTGCATCTGTAGAAGTTTGTGAATGCTTTTGGTGACAAGCCAAATTTCTTCAGCCTCCTGAGGTTGAAGAGGCACTGCTGCACCTTCTTCACGATGCTGTCTGTGTGGGTGGACCAATTCAGTTTGTCTGTGATGTGTACGCCGAGCAACATAAAACTTGCTACCCTCTCCACTACTGTTCCATCGATGTGGATAGGGGGGTGTTCCCTCTGCTGTTTCCTGAAGTCCACAATCATCTCCTTAGTTTTGTTGAGTGTGAGGTTATTTTCCTGACACCACACTCCGAGGGCCCTCACCTCCTCCCTGTAGGTCGTCTCGTCGTTGTTGGTAATCAAGCCTACCACTGTTGTGTCGTCCGCAAACTTCATGATTGAGTTGGAGGCGTGCATGGCCACGCAGTCGTGGGTGAACAGGGAGTACAGGAGAGGGCTCAGAACGCACCCTTGTGGGGCCCCAGTGTTGAGGATCAGCGGGGAGGAGATGTTGTTGCCTACCCTCACCACCTGGGGGCGGCCCGTCAGGAAGTCCAGTACCCAGTTGCACAGGGTTGGGGTTGAGACCCAGGGTCTCGAGCTTGATGATGAGTTTGGAGGGTACTATGGTGTTGAATGCCGAGCTGTAGTCGATGAACAGCATTCTCACATAGGTATTCCTCTTGTCCAGATGGGTTAGGGCAGTGTGCAGTGTGGTTGAGATTGCATCGTCTGTGGACCTATTTGGGCGGTAAGCAAGTTGGAGTGGGTCTAGGGTGTCAGGTAGGGTGGAGGTGATATGGTCCTTGACTAGTCTCTCAAAGCACTTCATAATGACGGAAGTGAGTGCTACGGGGCGGTAGTCGTTTAGCTCAGTTAGCTTAGCTTTCTTGGGAACAGGAACAATGGTGGCCCTCTTGAAGCATGTGGGAACAGCAGACTGGGATAGGGATTGATTGAATATGTCCGTAAACACACCAGCCAGCTGGTCTGCGCATGCTCCGAGGACGCGGCTGGGGATGGTGTCTGGGCCTGAGCCCTATGGCACCCTATCCCCTATATAGTGCACTACTTTAGACCAGAGTCCTATGGCACCCTATCCCCTATGTAGTGCACTACTTTAGAGCAGAGCCCTATGGCACCCTATCCCCTATATAGTGCACTACTTTAGACCAGAGCCCTATGACACCCTATCCCCTATATAGTGCACTACAATAGACCAGAGCCCTATGGAACCCTATCCCCTATATAGTGCACTACAATAGACCAGAGCCCTATGACACCCTATCCCCTATATAGTGCACTACAATAGACCAGAGCCCTATGACACCCTATCCCCTATATAGTGCACTACAATAGACCAGAGCCCTATGACACCCTATCCCCTATATAGTGCACTACAATAGACCAGCCCTAGCCCTATAGTGCACTACTTTAGACCAGAGCCCTATGACACCCTATCCCCTATATAGTGGTACTACTATAGACCAGAGCCCTATGGCACCCTATCCCCTATATAGTGCACTACTTTAGACCAGAGCCCTATGACACCCTATTCCCCTATATAGTGCACTACTTTAGACCAGAGCCCTATGACACCCTATCCCCTATATAGTGCACTACTTTAGACCAGAGCCCTATGACACCCTATCCCCTATATAGTGGTACTACTATAGACCAGAGCCCTATGGCACCCTATCCCCTATATAGTGCACTACTTTAGACCAGAGCCCTATGACACCCTATCCCCTATATAGTGCACTACTTTAGACCAGAGCCCTATGACACCCTATCCCCTATATAGTGGTACTACTATAGACCAGAGCCCTATGGCACCCTATCCCCTATATAGTGCACTTCTTTAGACCAGAGCCCTATGACACCCTATCCCCTATATAGTGCACTACTTTAGACCAGAGCCCTATGACACCCTATCCCCTATATAGTGGTACTACTATAGACCAGAGCCCTATGGCACCCTATCCCCTATATAGTGCACTTCTTTAGACCAGAGCCCTATGACACCCTATCCCCTATATAGTGGTACTACTATAGACCAGAGCCCTATGACACCCTATCCCCTATATAGTGGTACTACTATAGACCAGAGCCCTATGGCACCCTATCCCCTATATAGTGCACTTCTTTAGACCAGAGCCCTATGACACCCTATCCCCTATATAGTGCACTACTTTAGACCAGAGCCCTATGACACCCTATCCCCTATATAGTGGTACTACTATAGACCAGAGCCCTATGGGCCCTCGTGAAAAGTAGTGCACTGTACAGGAATATGATGCCATTCTGGAATGCATCCGATATATTTCATTCAGTTACGTGGAAATTCCCTTTGTGAAGCCAACAAATCCATAAACAACAACACAGTACATTCAATCTGGAAAACAATGGAAACAGAATCATGAATGGCAACATTGTCATTCAGTCTCTGTGTCCTTCTGTCCCACCGTGTATTGGACCTGCCGTGTATTGGACCCACAGTGTATTGGGCCCACAGTGTATTGGGCCCACAGTGTATTGGACCCACAGTGTATTGGGCCCACAGTGTATTGGACCCACAGTGTATTGGACCTGCAGTGTATTGGACCCACAGTGTATTGGACCTGCAGTGTATTGGACTTGCAGTGTATTGGACCCACAGTGTATTGGACCTGCAGTGTATTGGACCTGCAGTGTATTGGACCTGCAGTGTATTGGACCTGCCGTGTATTGGACCTGCAGTGTATTGGACCCACAGTGTATTGGACCCACAGTGTATTGGACCCACAGTGTATTGGACCTGCAGTGTACTGGACCCACAGTGTATTGGACCTGCTGTGTATTGGACCTGCAGTGTTTTGGACCCACAGTGTATTGGACCCACAGTGTATTGGACCTGCAGTGTATTGGACCCACAGTGTATTGGGCCCACAGTGTATTGGACCTGCAGTGTATTGGACCCACAGTGTATTGGACCCACAGTGTATTGGACCCACAGTGTATTGGACCTGCAGTGTATTGGACCCACAGTGTATTGGACCTGCAGTGTATTGGGCCCACAGTGTATTGGACCTGCAGTGTATTGGGCCCACAGTGTATTGGACCTGCAGTGTATTGGACCCACAGTGTATTGGACCCACAGTGTATTGAACCCACAGTGTATTGAACCCACAGTGTATTGAACCCACAGTGTATTGGACCCATAGTGTATTGGGCCTGCCGTGTATTGGACTTGCCGTGTATTGGGCCTATGTCTCACTGTTCAGCAGCCTTCCTGATGCAAAGAAACTCATCCTTTTCCTATTTCTACTAAAACATTGTGACCCTCAATCTCCTTCTGGAGGGCAGCATTTCAAAACATTGGTCCAGAGTGTGTGTGGTCTTCTATGATAAGCTTGTCCTTGTCTGTGTCCCGTCTATCGTAGAGGCCCTGTAGTCACACAGGGAGCTGGGACTCGAGGTTCACAGTCTGCCTGAGGATACCCTGGTTGTAGCTCAGTCGCTAGAGCATGGTGCTTCTACAAGGCCTGGGTAGTTTGTTTCCCGGGGACAACCAATATGTAGAATGTATGCAATCATGACTGATAAAATAATCTGTTTAATTATTATTATAATACTGACAACTCACTGTACCAGGGCAAGAAGCCAAGCATCAGCATACTCTCCATATGTCTGGTGTATAAGACAGTATCCTGGTCTGATCATTCAGTTGTCTCAGTCTGGTGTAATAGTTAGACAGTATCCTGGTCTGATCATTCAGTTGTCTCAGTCTGGTGTAATAGTTAGACAATATTCTGGTCTGATCATTCAGTTGTCTCAGTCTGGTGTAATAGTTAGACAGTATTCTGGTCTGATCATTCAGTCTCAGTCTGGTGTAAGAGGGGAGACAGACAGGCAGGGAGACAGACATGCAGACAGGCAGGGAGACAGACAGGCAGGTAGGGAGACAGGTAGGCAGACAGGTAGGGAGACAGACAGACAGGTAGTGAGACAGGCAGACAGATAGTGAGACAGGCAGACAGGTAGTGAGACAGGCAGGTACGGAGACAGACTGGCAGGGAGGCAGACAGGCAGGGAGACAGGCAGGTAGGGAGACAGACAGGTAGGGAGACAGACAGACAGGCAGGGAGACAGGCAGGCAGGGAGACAGGCAGGTAGGGAGACAGACAGGTAGGGAGCCAGACAGGCAGACAGGCAGGGAGCCAGACAGGCAGAGAGGGAGACAGACAGGCAGAGAGGGAGACAGACAGGCAGGGAGACAGACAGACAGGCAGGGAGACAGACAGGCAGGGAGACAGACAGGCAGAGAGAGAGACAGACAGGCAGAGAGGGAGACAGACCGGCAGAGAGGGAGACAGACAGGCAGGGAGACAGACAGACAGGTAGGGAGACAGACAGGCAGAGAGGGAGACAGACAGGCAGAGAGGGATACAGACAGGCAGAGAGGGAGACAGACAGACAGGTAGGGAGACAGGCAGGCAGGGAGAGAGACAGACAGGTAGGGAGACAGACAGACAGACAGACAGGTAGGGAGACAGACAGACAGACAGGTAGGGAGACAGACAGACAGGTAGGGAGACAGACAGGCAGGGAGACAGACAGACAGGTAGGGAGACAGACAGGCAGGGAGACAGACAGACAGGCAGGGAGACAGACAGGCAGGGAGACAGACAGACAGACAGGTAGGGAGACAGACAGGCAGGGAGACAGACAGGCAGGGAGACAGGCAGGCAGAGAGACAGGCAGGCAGAGAGGGAGACAGACGGGTAGGGAGACAGACAGGCAGGGAGCCAGACAGACAGGGAGACAGACAGACAGTCTGTTCAACCTTCCCAAGTTCTCTCACGTCACCCCGCTCCTCCATTCTCTCCACTGGCTTCCAGTTGAAGCTCGCATCCGCTACAAGACCATGGTGCTTGCCTACGGAGCTGTGAGGGGAACGGCACCTCAGTACCTCCAGGCTCTGATCAGGCCCTACACCCAAACAAGGGCACTGCGTTCATCCACCTCTGGCCTGCTCGCCTCCCTACCACTGAGGAAGTACAGCTCCCGCTCAGCCCAGTCAAAACTGTTCGCTGCGCTGGCCCCCCAATGGTGGAACAAACTCCCTCACGACGCCAGGACAGCGGAGTCAATCACCACCTTCCGGAGACACCTGAAACCCCACCTCTTTAAGGAATACCTAGGATAGGATAAGTAATCCTCTCTCCCCCCCTTTAAGATTTAGATGCACTATTGTAAAGTGACTGTTCCACTGGATGTCATAAGGTGAATGCACCAATTTGTAAGTCGCTCTGGATAAGAGCGTCTGCTAAATGACTTAAATGTAAATGTAATGTTAAATGGAGAGAGACAGGCAGGGAGAGAGACAGACAGGCAGGGAGACAGGCAGGGAGACAGACAGGAGGGAGAGAGACAGACAGGGAGAGAGACAGACAGGCAGGGAGACAGACAGGCAGGGAGACAGACAGACAGGGAGAGAGACAAACAGGCAGGGAGACAGGCAGGCAGGCAGGGAGCCAGACAGGCAGGGAGACAGACAGGCAGGGAGAGAGACAGACGGACAGGGAGACAGACAGACAGGGAGACAGACAGACAGACAGGGAGACAGACAGACAGACAGGGAGCCAGACAGGCAGGGAGACAGACAGGCAGGGAGACAGACAGGCAGGGAGACAGACAGGCAGGGAGAGAGACAGACAGGCAGGGAGAGAGACAGACAGGCAGGGAGAGAGACAGACGGGCAGGGAGACAGACAGGCAGGGAGAGAGACAGACAGGCTGGGAGACAGGCAGGCAGGGAGCGAGACAGACGGGCAGGGAGACAGGCAGGCTATTGGTGCTATGTTGAAACAACAGGCCCAGGGAGGTTGAAGACAGAGTGAAGGCACACAGTGTCAAGCACTGACCTTAGTTATCTTTGTTTTCTTTATTATTTTGGTTAGGTCAGGGTGTGACAAGGGTGGTTTGTTTACTGTTTCTATTGTCTAGGGGGTTTTGTATGTCTAGGACTTTTGTAAGGTGATTATATGTCTGTGGTTGCCTAGATTGGTTCTCAATCAGAGGCAGCTGTTTATCGTTGTCTCTGATTAGGGACCATATTTAGGCAGCCATATTCCTTGGGTAGTTTGTTGGGTTGTTATTCTATGTGTAGTTGCCTGTCTGCCATAATAGCTTCACGGTTCGTTTTGTTAGTTTTGTTCAGTGTTCTTTCACGGTTCGCTGTTTGTTAGTTTTGTTCAGTGTTCTTGTCCCCTTGGTCTCCTCCTTACCAATAAAGACCAGTGTGTACCACGCTGCCCCTTGGTCTCCTCCTTACCACGCTGCCCTTGGTCTCCTCCTTACCACGCTGCCCTTGGTCTCCTCCTTACCACGCTGCCCTTGGTCTCCTCCTTACCACGCTGCCCTTGGTCTCCTCCTTACCACGCTGCCCTTGGTCTCCTCCTTACCACGCTGCCCTTGGTCTCCTCCTTACCACGCTGCCCTTGGTCTCCTCCTTACCACGCTGCCCTTGGTCTCCTCCTTACCACGCTGCCCTTGGTCTCCTCCTTACCACGCTGCCCTTGGTCTCCTCCTTACCACGCTGCCCTTGGTCTCCTCCTCCTTACCACGCTGCCCTTGGTCTCCTCCTTACCACGCTGCTCTTGGTCTCCTCCTTACCACGCTGCTCTTGGTCTCCTCCTACGTACCTTTATGATTTATATTTACCTGATTGATATATATTCTGCTCTTGGTGCCTGTTCCTCCTTAGTCCCTAGATGCGCTGACCATACCATTGGTCATAATATGTATTTTCCTCAAGTATTTTGTGCTTTAAGTTGATTGGAGACTCATTTATTTGTTAGATATAAGAAGAATAAACATTTTTGTTGCACCATATCCCTGGATGTCATTGAATGTTTGGCCGTTTCCTTGACTGTGGACACGCTGCCCTTGGTCTCCTCCTTACCACGCTGCCCTTGGTCTCCTCCTTACCACGCTGCCCTTGGTCTCCTCCTTACCACGCTGCCCTTGGTCTCCTCCTTACCACGCTGCCCTTGGTCTCCTCCCTACCACGCTGCCGTTGGTCTCCTCCCTACCACGCTGCCCCTTGGTCTCCTCCCTACCACGCTGCCCTTGGTCTCCTCCTTACCACGCTGCTCCTTGGTCTCCTCCTTACCACGCTGCCCCTTGGTCTCCTCCTTACCACGCTGTGCCTTGGTCTCCTCCTTACCACGCTGCCCCTTGGTCTCCTCCTTACCACGCTGCCCTTGGTCTCCTCCTTACCACGCTGTGCCTTGGTCTCCTCCTTACCACGCTGCTCCTTGGTCTCCTCCTTACCATGCTGCCCTTGGTCTCCTCCTTACCACGCTGCCCCTTGGTCTCCTATGGTCTCCTATATGACGGCCATTTTGTTTCATTTCTACTTGTTTTCACCTACTCACACACTTTTCCACACTTGTATTACCCGGACACCACGTGTAATATTAATGTATAGGGGGGCACAGTGTGCACTCAATGAAAATGTGTTATTTTACATGTTCACAGAAAATGAGACCAATGAGTCTCAGGTAGAATTTGTTTTATTTTAGTGAACATTGAAAATGAGTCCCACAGACCCGAACGAACACCACACAAGGGTTAACCTGTCTCCTCCCCTTCATCTACACTGATTGAAGTAGATTTAACAAGTGACATCAATAAGGGATCATAGCGTTCACCTGGGTTCACCTGCTCAGTCTATGTCATGGAAAGAGTGTTCTTAATGTTTTGTAAACTCAGTGAACGTTACCATTGGTAAAGCAAGTGAAATAAACAAATGAACAGTCAACATTAATACTTCTTCAGGCTACGTCCCTCTTTTCTCCACTTCCTTAATGACGTTCCCAAAGTAAACTGCCTGTTACTCAGTCCCAGAAGCCAGGATATGCATATAATTGGTACCATTGGATAGAAAACACTTTGAAGTTTGTAGAAATGTTAAAATAATGTATGAGATTATAACACAATAGATATAGTAGGAGAACATCCAAAGAAAAACCGACCGGAAATTCATTTTTTTTGAGAGTCCTTGCTCTAGGGGCATATCAAAACGCAGCTCCCAGATTGCAGTTCATATGGCTTCCACTAGATGGCAACAGTCTGTTCAAGGTTTCAGGCTTGTTTCTTCCAAAATTAGGAATTATTAGGATAACTGAAATCGATGGTGCCAACTAAACTGACTTTTTGGGATATAAAGGAGGATTTTATCAAACAAAACAACACTACATGTTATAGCTGGAACCCTTTGGATGACAAATCAGAGGAAGATTTTCAAAAAGTAACTGAATATTTCATCTCTATTTGTGAATTTATGAGACCTGTGCTGGTTGAAAAATATTTTGATGTGGGGCGCCGTCCTCAAACAATCGCATGGCATGTTTTCACTGTAATAGCTACTGTAAATTGGATATTACATTTAGATTTAAAGATTTTAACCATTATAAGACACTTGTATGCACCTATATGTTTACTATCCATCATTTTTATGATTATTTATTTCAATTGCGCGCACTCCAATTTGACAGGAAGTTGTCGACAGGTGTCCCGCTGGCTCCACTAGGGTCTTCTCAGCCAGCTGGCTCCACTAGGGTCCTCTCAGTCAGATGATTGCAATATTTTACCTAACAGATACTGCAACTCAGTTTCACCTCATTTTGTGGGCAGTGGACACAAAGCCTGTCTTCTTTTTAAAGAGAGAGAGAGAGAGAGAGAGAGAGAGAGAGAGAGGAACAGGGAGAGAGGAACAGAGAGAGAGGCACAGAGAGAGAGAGGCACAGAGAGAGAGAGGAACAGAGAGAGAGAGGCACAGAGAGAGAGAGGCACAGAGAGAGAGAGGAACAGCGAGAGAGAGAGGCACAGAGAGAGAGAGAGAGAGGCACAGAGAGAGGAACAGAGAGAGAGAAACAGAGAGAGAGGCACAGAGAGAGAGGAACAGAGAGAGAGAGGAACAGAGAGAGAGAGGAACAGAGAGAGAGAGGAACAGCGAGAGAGAGAGGCAGAGAGAGAGAGGCACAGAGAGAGGCACAGAGAGAGGAACAGAGAGAGAGGAACAGAGAGAGAGGAACAGAGAGAGAGTGTTATGCAGGTGAATGAGGACCCAAAAGCGACTTAACGGAAACAGAGTCTTTATTCCAGTCTTAGACAAAAGCGATAATCCTGGATATATCAAGGCAAATGCAAACACAGGAAAACTGAAATCCACTCGTCAGTAGAGAGGAATGACTGGAGACGCGACCACAGACTGCAGGTCGTTTCGGGAAGGCACCGGCCGTAGCTGACATTGACACCTGCTCACACGCAGCATCTGAAGAAGGTAAAACACGACAGAGCGGAACAAGGACACAGAACAGCGAACATCAAGCAAGGATCCGACAAGGACAGAAGCGGAAAACAGAGGGAGAAATAGGGACTCTAATCAGAGGGCAAAATAGGGGACAGGTGTGAAAGAGTAAATGAGGTAGTGGAACAGCTGGGAGCAGAAACGGAACGATAGAGAGAGAGAGAGAGAGAGAGAGAGAGGAGAGGGGAGAGAGGGGAGGGGGAGAGAAAGGGAGGAGGGAAAGAACCTAATAAGACCAGCAGGGGAAACGAACAGAAGGGGAAGCACAAGGACAAGACATGACAATATATGACAAAACATGACAGTACCCCCCACTCACCGAGCGCCTCCTGGCGCACTCGAGGAGGAACCCTGGCGGCAACGGAGGAAATCATAGATCAACAAACGGTCCAGCACGTCCCGAGAAAGAACCCAACTCCTCTCCTCAGGACCGTAACGGGAGACGATGAAGAGGGAATCTAGGGCTATTACTCTTATAAAAATGAGACACGGGTAGAGAACTGTAAGCGTTAGAGCAATCAGGACCAAACAGGCCAGGAGAGTAATAACTAGGGACAGACTGAGACACAGCAAGGCTAAGACCAGGAACAGGAGAGGCGGTGGCTGTGGACAGACTGAGACACAGCAAGTGCAGGAGCAGAACCAGGAGATGCGGTGGCAGGGGACAGACTGAGATACAGCAAGGGCAGGAGAGATGCGGTGGCTGGGGACAGACTGAGACCCAGCAAGACCAGGAGCAGAAGCAGAAAAAAAGTTACCGGACTTATTCTGCGCGCAGTCCGAACAAGCAGCCACGAAACGGCGCGTGTCACGCTCCTGAGTAGGCCACCAAAACCGCTGGCGAATAGAAGCAAGCGTACCCCGAACGCCGGGGTGGCCAGCTAACTTGGCAGAGTGAGCCCACTGAAGAACAGCCAGACGAGTAGAGACAGGAACGAAAAGAAGGTTACTAGGACAAGCGCGCGGTGACGGAGTGTGAGTGAGTGCTTGCTTGACCTGTCTCTCAATTCCCCAGACATTCAACCCGACAACACGCCTCAGGAGAATCCCTCGGGATCGGTAGACGCTACAGAAGAACTGAAGAGACGGGATAAAGCATGAGGCTTGGTGTTCTTAGTACCCGGCCGATAAGAAATCACGAACTCGAAAAGCGAAAAACAACGCCCAACGAGCTTGACGCGCATTGAGTCGTTTGGCAGAACGGATGTACTCAAGGTTCTTTTGGTCAGTCCAAACGACAAAAGGAACGGTCGCCCCCTCCAACCACTGTCGCCATTCGCCTAGGGCTAAACGGATGGCGAGCAGTTCGTGTTAGCCACATCATAGTTACGTTCCGACGGCGACAGGCGATGAGAAAAATACGCGCAAGGGTGGAGCCCATCGTCAGTATGGGAGCGCTGGGACAGAATGGCTCCCACGCCCACCCCCGACGCGTCTACCTCGACAATGAACTGTTTAGTGACGTCAGGTGCAACAAGGATAGGAACGGATGCAAAACGCTTCTTGAGGAGATCAGTACAACAATCATACGACCAGTGAGGAGGAAGGGAGTTGGCTCTGGACCGACTGAAGACCGTGCGCAGATCATGATATTCCTCCGGCACTCCTGTCAAATCACCAGGTTCCTCCTGTGAAGAGGGAGCAGAAGAAACAGGAGGAATAGCAGACATTAAACATTTCACATGACAAGAAACGTTCCAGGAAAGGATAGAATTACTAGACCAATCAAAAGAAGGATTATGACACACTAGCCAGGGATGACCCAAAACAACAGGTGTAAAAGGTGAACAAAAAATCAAAAAAGAAATGGTCTCACTATGGTTACCAGATACTGTGAGGGTTAAAGGTAGTGTTTCACATAATATACTGGGGAGAGGACTACCATCCAAGGCGAACATGACCGTGGGCTCCCTAACTGTCTGAGAGGAATGTCATGTTCCCGAGCCCAGGCTTCGTCCATAAAACAGCCCTCCGCCCCAGAGTCTATTAATGCACTGCAGGAAGCTGCCGATCCGGTCCAGCGTAGATGGACCGGCAAGGTAGTACAGGTACTTGACGGAGAGGACAGTCTAGTAGCGCTTATCAGTCGCCCTCCGCTTACTGATGAGCTCTGGCCTTTAACTGGACATGAAATGACAAAATGACCAGCGGAACCGCAATAGAGACAGAGGCGGTTGGTGATTCTCCGTTCCCTCTCCTTAGTCGAGATGCGAATACCCCCCAGCTGCGTGGGCTCAACACCTGAGTCAGTGGGGAAAGATGGTAGTGTCGGGGAGAGGGGGACACAGTTAACGCGAGCTCTCTTCTATGAGCTCGGTGACGAAGATCTACCCGTCGTTCAATGCGAATAGCGAGTTCAATCAAAGAATCCACGCTGGATGGAACCTCCCGGAGAGAATCTCATCCTTAACCTTAGCGTGGAGTCCCTCCAGAAAACGAGCGAGCAACGCCTGCTCGTTCCAGTTACTGGAGGCAGCAAGAGTGCGAAACTCTATAGAGTAATCCGTTATGGATCGATTACCTTGACATAGGGAAGACAGGGACCAGGAAGCTTCTTTCCCAAAAACAGAATGATCAAAAACCCGTATCATCTCCTCTTTAAAGTTCAGATAATCGTTAGTACACTCAGCCCTTGCCTCCCAGATAGCTGTGCCCCACTCCCGAGCCCGACCAGTAAGGAGTGATATGACGTAGGCAATCCGAGCTCTCTCTCTTGAGTATCTGTTGGGCTGGAGAGAGAGAACACAATATCACACTGGGTGAGAAAGGAGCGGCACTCAGTGGGCTGCCCAGAGTAACATGGTGGGTTATTAACCCTAGGTTCCGGAGACTCGGAAGACCAGGAAGTAGCTGGTGGCTCGAGACGGAGACTCTGAAACTGTCCTGAGAGGTCGGAGACCTGAGCGGCCAGGGTCTCAACGGCATGACGAGCAGCAGACAATTCCTGCTCGTGTCTGCCGAGCATCGCTCCCTGGAACTCGACAGTAGAGTAGAGAGAATCCGTAGTCGCTGGGTCCATTCTTGGTCGGATCCTTCTGTTATGCAGGTGAATGAGGACCCAAAAGCGACTTAACGGAAACAGAGTCTTTATTCCAGTCTTAGACAAAAGCGATAATCCTGGATATATCAAGGCAAATGCAAACACAGGAAAACTGAAATCCACTCGTCAGTAGAGAGGAATGACTGGAGACGCGACCACAGACTGCAGGTCGTTTCGGGAAGGCACCGGCCGTAGCTGACATTGACACCTGCTCACACGCAGCATCTGAAGAAGGTAAAACACGACAGAGCGGAACAAGGACACAGAACAGCGAACATCAAGCAAGGATCCGACAAGGACAGAAGCGGAAAACAGAGGGAGAAATAGGGACTCTAATCAGAGGGCAAAATAGGGGACAGGTGTGAAAGAGTAAATGAGGTAGTTAGGAGAATGAGGAACAGCTGGGAGCAGAAACGGAACGATAGAGAGAGAGAGAGAGAGAGGGGAGAGAGGGAGGGGAGAGAGAGGGATAGAAAGAGGGAAAGAACCTAATAAGACCAGCAGGGAAACGAACAGAAGGGGAAGCACAAGGACAAGACATGACAATATATGACAAAACATGACAGTACCCCCACTCACCGAGCGCCTCCTGGCGCACTCGAGGAGGAACCCTGTCGGCAACGGAGGAAATCATAGATCAACAAACGGTCCAGCACGTCCCGAGAAAGAACCCAACTCCTCTCCTCAGGACCGTAACGGGAGACGATGAAGAGGGAATCTAGGGTTATTACTCTTATAAAAATGAGACACGGGTAGAGAACTGTAAGCGTTAGAGCAATCAGGACCAAACAGGCCAGGAGAGTAATAACTAGGGACAGACTGAGACACAGCAAGGCTAAGACCAGGAACAGGGAGAGGCGGTGGCTGTGGACAGACTGAGACACAGCAAGTGCAGGAGCAGAACCAGGAGAGATGCGGTGGCAGGGACAGACTGAGACACAGCAAGGGCAGGAGAGATGCGGTGGCTGGGGACAGACTGAGAACCAGCAAGACCAGGAGCAGAAGCAGAAAAAAAGTTACCGGACTTATTCTGCGCGCAGTCCGAACAAGCAGCCACGAAACGGCGCGTGTCACGCTCCAGAGTAGGCCACCAAAACCGCTGGAGAATAGAAGCAAGCGTACCCCGAACGCCGGGGTGGCCAGCTAACTTGGCAGAGTGAGCCCACTGAAGAACAGCCAGACGAGTAGAGACAGGAACGAAAAGAAGGTTACTAGGACAAGCGCGCGGTGACGGAGTGTGAGTGAGTGCTTGCTTGACCTGTCTCTCAATTCCCCAGACATTCAACCCGACAACACGCCCCTCAGGGAGAATCCCCTCGGGATCGGTAGACGCTACAGAAGAACTGAAGAGACGGGATAAAGCATGAGGCTTGGTGTTCTTAGTACCCGGCCGATAAGAAATCACGAACTCGAAACGAGCGAAAAACAACGCCCAACGAGCTTGACGCGCATTGAGTCGTTTGGCAGAACGGATGTACTCAAGGTTCTTTTGGTCAGTCCAAACGACAAAAGGAACGGTCGCCCCCTCCAACCACTGTCGCCATTCGCCTAGGGCTAAACGGATGGCGAGCAGTTCGCGGTTAGCCACATCATAGTTACGTTCCGACGGCGACAGGCGATGAGAAAAATACGCGCAAGGGTGGAGCCCATCGTCAGTATGGGAGCGCTGGGACAGAATGGCTCCCACGCCCACCCCCGACGCGTCTACCTCGACAATGAACTGTTTAGTGACGTCAGGTGCAACAAGGATAGGAGCGGATGCAAAACGCTTCTTGAGGAGATCAGTACAACAATCATACGACCGGTGAGGAGGAAGTTAGTTGGCTCTGGACGACTGAAGACCGTGCGCAGATCATGATATTCCTCCGGCACTCCTATCAAATCACCAGGTTCCTCCTGTGAAGAGGGAGCAGAAGAAACAGGAGGAATAGCAGACATTAAACATTTCACATGACAAGAAACGTTCCAGGAAAGGATAGAATTACTAGACCAATCAAAAGAAGGATTATGACACACTAGCCAGGGATGACCCAAAACAACAGGTGTAAAAGGTGAACAAAAAATCAAAAAAGGAAATGGTCTCACTATGGTTACCAGATACTGTGAGGGTTAAAGGTAGTGTTTCACATAATATACTGGGGAGAGGACTACCATCCAAGGCGAACATGACCGTGGGCTCCCCTAACTGTCTGAGAGGAATGTCATGTTCCCGAGCCCAGGCTTCGTCCATAAAACAGCCCTCCGCCCCAGAGTCTATTAATGCACTGCAGGAAGCTGCCGATCCGGTCCAGCGTAGATGGACCGGCAAGGTAGTACAGGTACTTGACGGAGAGGACAGTCTAGTAGCGCTTATCAGTCGCCCTCCGCTTACTGATGAGCTCTGGCCTTTAACTGGACATGAAATGACAAAATGACCAGCGGAACCGCAATAGAGACAGAGGCGGTTGGTGATTCTCCGTTCCCTCTCCTTAGTCGAGATGCGAATACCCCCCAGCTGCGTGGGCTCAACACCTGAGTCAGTGGGAAAGATGGTAGTGTCGGGAGAGGGCGGACACAGTTAACGCGAGCTCTCTTCTATGAGCTCGGTGACGAAAGATCTACCCGTCGTTCAATGCGAATAGCGAGTTCAATCAAAGAATCCACGCTGGATGGAACCTCCGGGAGAGAATCTCATCCTTAACCTTAGCGTGGAGTCCCTCCAGAAAACGAGCGAGCAACGCCTGCTCGTTCAGTTACTGGAGGCAGCAAGAGTGCGAAACTCTATAGGTAATCCGTTATGGATCGATTACCTTGACATAGGGAAGACAGGGACCAGGAAGCTTCTTTCCCAAAAACAGAATGATCAAAAACCCGTATCATCTCCTCTTTAAAGTTCAGATAATCGTTAGTACACTCAGCCCTTGCCTCCCAGATAGCTGTGCCCCACTCCCGAGCCCGACCAGTAAGGAGTGATATGACGTAGGCAATCCGAGCTCTCTCTTGAGTATGTGTTGGACTGGGAGAGAACACAATATCACACTGGGTGAAAGGAGCGGCACTCAGTGGGCTGCCCAGAGTAACATGGTGGGTTATTAACCCTAGGTTCCGGAGACTCGGAAGACCAGGAAGTAGCTGGTGGCTCGGAAGACGGAGACTCTGAAACTGTCCTGAGGTCGGAGACCTGAAGCGCCAGGGTCTCAAACGGCATGACCCGAGCAGCAGACAATTCCTGCTCGTGTCTGCCGAGCATCGCTCCCTGGAACTCGACAGTAGAGTAGAGAGAATCCGTAGTCGCTGGGTCCATTCTTGGTCGGATCCTTCTGTTATGCAGGTGAATGAGGACCCAAAAGCGACTTAACGGAAACAGAGTCTTTTATTCAGTCTTAGACAGCGATAATCCTGGATATATCAAGGCAAATGCAAACACAGGAAAACTGAAATCCACTCGTCAGTAGAGAGAATGACTGGAGACGCGACCACAGACTGCAGGTCGTTTCGGGGAAAGGCACCGGCCCGTAGCTGACATTGACACCTGCTCACACGCAGCATCTGAAGAAGGTAAAACACGACAGAGCGGAACAAGGACACAGAACAGCGAACATCAAGCAAGGATCCGACAAGGACAGAGCGGAAAACAGAGGAGAAATAGGGACTCTAATCAGAGGGCAAAATAGGGGACAGGTGTGAAAGAGTAAATGAGGTAGTTAGGAGAATGAGGAACAGCTGGGAGCAGGAACGGAACGATAGAGAGAGAGAGAGAGAGAGAGAGAGAGAGAGAGAGAGAGAGAGGGAGGGAGAGAGAGGGATAGAAAGAGGGAAAGAACCTAATAAGACCAGCAGAGGGAAACGAACAGAATGGGAAGCACAAGGA
>NC_060174.1:110624984-110629588 GCF_021184085.1 Oncorhynchus gorbuscha | reverse complement strand
ACACTTCCTATCAATACCCTCTTCATAGAGCATTATAACACTTCCTATCAATATCCTCTTCATAGAGCATTATAACACTTCCTATCAATCTCCTCTTCATAGAGCATTATAACACTTCCTATCAATATCCTCTTCATAGAGCATTATAACACTTCCTATCAATATCCTCTTCATAGAGCATTATAACACTTCCTATCAATATCCTCTTCATAGAGCATTATAACACTTCCTATCAATATCCTCTTCATAGAGCATTATAACACTTCCTATCAATATCCTCTTCATAGAGCATTATAACACTTCCTATCAATATCCTCTTCATAGAGCATTATAACACTTCCTATCAATATCCTCTTCATAGAGCATTATAACACTTCCTATCAATATCCTCTTCATAGAGCATTATAACACTTCCTATCAATATCCTCTTCATAGAGCATTATAACACTTCCTATCAATATCCTCTTCATAGAGCATTATAACACTTCCTATCAATATCCTCTTCATAGAGCATTATAACACTTCCTATGAATATCCTCTTCATAGAGCATTATAACACTTCCTATGAATATCCTCTTCATAGAGCATTATAACACTTCCTATCAATATCCTCTTCATAGAGCATTATAACACTTCCTATCAATATCCTCTTCATAGAGCATTATAACACTTCCTATGAATATCCTCTTCATAGAGCATTATAACACTTCCTATCAATATCCTCTTCATAGAGCATTATAACACTTCCTATCAATATCCTCTTCATAGAGCATTATAACACTTCCTATCAATATCCTCTTCATAATAAGCACACTATAATGAATACATACATAGAGCATTATAACACTTCCTATCAATATCCTCTTCATAATAAGCACACTATAATGAATACATACATAGAGCATTATAACACTTCCTATCAATACCCTCTTCATAGAGCATTATAACACTTCCAATGAATATCCTCTTCATAGAGCATTATAACACTTCCTATCAATCCCCTCTTCATAATGCATTATAAGCACACTATAATGAATACATACATAATGCATTATAGTTCAGAGAGAGAGGGAAGGAAAGAGAGAGAGGAGGGGCAGAAACTACTGCTAACCAACAAACCGGGCCACAACTCCTGCAGTTCTGTTGCATCCTGGGTATGTACATAGTCAATGGCTTCGAGGGACTCTATGCTAGGTACACCTATAGTTCTGTCACACGCTGGGTATGTACATAGTCAATGGTAGGCTTCGAGGACTCCTATGCTAGGTGTAAACACCTATAGTTCTGTCACACGCTGGGTATGTACATACTCAATGGTAGGCTTCGAGGGGACTCTATGCTAGGTACACCTATAGCTCTGTTTCCATCGCTGGCATGTACATACTCAATGGTAGGCTTTGAGGGGACTCCTATGCTAGGTACACCTATGCTCTGTCACACGCTGGGTATGTACATACTCAATGGTAGGCTTTGAGGGGACTCCTATGGTAGATACACCTATGGCTCATCTCTTGGCAGGTAGTGCACTTATCACTGACCTCAACCCAGAGTCTCAGAGCGTTCACAGTCAGCCCACTGACACCCCTATCAGACCACAGCAAAATCACAGTCTACTTAAACAGAGTAATACTCAACCATGAGGCATCAAAGCCAAAGGAACTGAGTAACATTAAGAAATGCTATAGAGGGAAGGAAAGTAGTGTGAAATCACCAAAAAAACTAACAACAAATTCAATCCCTTTTGAACATTTCCTGGGTAAAACGTTCCACTGTAATAGTGAAGGTGTAAACTTGGCAGCAGAAAACTAACAGTATATTGAGCTCAAGCTTCCCTGCAAAACTAAACAGTATATCTCAAACCCTATAAAAACTAAACAGTGTATCTCAGCTTCCTATAAAAACTAACAGTATATTGGAGCTCTCTAAAGCTTCCCTATAAAAACTAGCCATTTCAAGTAGTTACTTAGAAAATGAACAACAATGACAAATTGTTTGATGAAGAATGCAAAAATCTAAGAAAGAAATTGAGAACTTGTCCAACTGATGATTTGAAAAGTCATAGTCAATCAATCAATAACATAATAATACTATTAGCAAAAATGTTTACTTTCAATTTATAATCTATAGAAACTATGAGAATAGAGGGTTCAGAAATGTTGTGAAATGTTCACTTTCAAAATCTATCAGAAATAGATGGGAGAGGTTGAGGGTAGAGGAAGGACATCAGTAATAGATGGTTGAGGGTAGAGGAAGGACATCAGTAATAGATGGTTGAGGGTAGAGGAAGGACATCAGTAATAGATGGTTGAGGGTAGAGGAAGGACATCAGCAATAGATGAGGGTAGAGGTAGAGGAAGGACATCAGTAATAGATGGTTGAGGGTAGAGGAAGGACATCAGTAATAGATGGTTGAGGGTAGAGGGAAGGACATCAGTAATAGATGGTTGAGGGTAGAAGGGAAGGTCATCAGTAATAGATGGTTGAGGGTAGAGGAAGGACATCAGTAATAGATGGTTGAGGGTAGAGGAAGGACATCAGGTAATAGATGGTTGAGGGTAGAGGAAGACATCAGTAATAGATGGTTGAGGGTAGAGGAAGGACATCAGTAATAGATGGTTGAGGGTAGAGGAAGGACATCAGTAATAGATGGTTGAGGGTAGAGGGAGGTAGAGAAGGTCATCAGTAATAGATGGTTGAGGGTAGAGGAAGGACATCAGTAATAGATGGGAGAGGTTGAGGGTAGAGGAAGGACATCAGTAATAGATGGTTGAGGGTAGAGGAAGGACATCAGTAATAGATGGTTGAGGGTAGAGGAAGGACATCAGTAATAGATGGTTGAGGGTAGAGGGAAGGACATCAGTAATAGATGGTTGAGGGTAGAGGAAGGACATCAGTAATAGATGGTTGAGGGTAGAGGAAGGACATCAGTAATAGATGGTTGAGGGTAGAGGAAGAGAAGGTCATCAGTAATAGATGGTTGAGGGTAGAGGAAGGACATCAGTAATAGATGGTTGAGGGTAGAGGAAGGACATCAGTACAGATGGTTGAGGGTAGAGGAAGGACATCAGTATAGATGGTTGAGGGTAGAGGAAGGACATCAGTAATAGATGGTTGAGGGTAGAGGAAGGACATCAGTAATAGATGGTTGAGGGTAGAGGAAGGACATCAGTAATAGATGGTTGAGGGTAGAGGAAGGACATCAGTACAGATGGTTGAGGGTAGAGGAAGGACATCAGTAATAGATGGTTGAGGGTAGAGGAAGGACATCAGTATAGATGGTTGAGGGTAGAGGAAGGACATCAGTAATATATGGTTGAGGGTAGAGGAAGGACATCAGTAATAGATGGTTGAGGGTAGAGGAAGGACATCAGTAATAGATGGGAGAGGTTGAGGGTAGAGGAAGGACATCAGTAATAGATGGTTGAGGGTAGAGGAAGGACATCAGTAATAGATGGTTGAGGGTAGAGGGAAGGACATCAGTAATAGATGGTTGAGGGTAGAGGAAGGACATCAGTAATAGATGGTTGAGGGTTGAGAGGATGGACATCAGTAATATATGGTTGAGGGTAGAGAAAGGACATCAGTAATAGATGGTTGAGGGTAGAGGATGGACATCAGTAATATATGGTTGAGGGTAGAGAAAGGACATCAGTAATAGATGGTTGAGGGTAGAGGGAAGGACATCAGTAATAGAACTATTGTAAAATAGATTGTGTTCATAAAAGGACATCAGTACATATAGGGTAGAGAAGCTTTTGCCATCTTAATCTTTTATTTTTATTGGCCAGTCTGAGATATGGCTTTGCTCTGCAACTCTGCCTGGAAGGCCAGATGGTTGAGGGTCGGAAGGACTCTTCACTGTTGACATTGAGAAGGGTGTTTTGAGGGGAGGAAGGACATTAATGAAGCTTGAGGGTGGAGGACTTGTGGTACCTTTTTCAGAAACTAGACAGATGGTTGAGGGTAGAGACAGACAGAGTGTGAGAGAGAGACATCAGTAGAGATGCTTGAGGGAGAGACAGAACAGAGAGGGTAGAGAGACATCAGTAGAGAGAGGTTGAGAGAGAGAGAGAGAGAGAGATGGTTGAGAGAGAGAGACAGAATATATGGTTGGGAGAGAGAAAGGACAGAGAACAGAGACAGAACAAGACAGAGAGATGAGAGACAGAGGCAGAGGAGAGACAGAGAACCATTGACAGAAACAGAGGAAGAGTGAAACAGAGAGTCTGAGATAGGCTTTAAAGACAGACAGAGAGACTGTTGACAGAGACAGGTCAGACTGTTTAATGAAGCTGATAGAGGCAGACAGAGACAGAGAGAGAGACAGACAGAGACAGAGAGAGAGAGACAGAGAGAGAGAGAGACAGAGAGAGACAGAGAGTGAGAGAGGAAGAGACAGAGAGAGAGAGAGAGAGAGACAGAAAGAGAGAGAGAGACAGATACAGAAAGAGACAGAAACAGAGAGAGACAGAGAGAGAGACAGATACAGAGAGAGACACAGAGAGAGACACAGAGAGATGCAGAGAGTGACAGAGAGTGACAGAGAGTGACAGAGAGGGAGAGAGACAGAGACAGATAGAGGATTTAGGAGCACATACCTGAGA
>NC_060174.1:110598648-110619884 GCF_021184085.1 Oncorhynchus gorbuscha | reverse complement strand
GGGACAGGAAGGAACAGTGACAGGAACAGTGACAGGAACAGGAACAGTGACAGGAACAGGACAGGAACAGGAACAGTGACAGGAACAGGACAGGAACAGGAAGGAACAGGACAGGAACAGTGACAGGAACAGTGACAGGAACAGTGACAGGAACAGTGACAGGAACAGTGACAGGAACAGTGACAGGAACAGGAACAGTGACAGGAACAGTGACAGGAACAGGAACAGGAACAGGAACAGGAACAGTGACAGGAACAGTGACAGGAACAGTGACAGGAACAGTGACAGGAACAGGACAGGAACAGTGACAGGAACAGGAACAGGACAGGAACAGTGACAGGAACAGTGAACAGGAACAGGAACAGGAACAGTGACAGGAACAGTGACAGGAACAGGAACAGGAACAGTGAACAGTGACAGGAACAGGAAGGAACAGTGACAGGAACAGGAACAGTGACAGGAACAGTGACAGGAACAGGAACAGGAACACAGTGACAGGAACAGGAACAGTGAACAGGAACAGGAACAGTGACAGGAACAGGAACAGGAACAGGAACAGTGACAGGAACAGTGAACAGGAACAGGAACAGTGACAGGAACAGTGAACAGGAACAGTGACAGGAACAGGAACAGTGACAGGAACAGGAACAGTGACAGGAACAGGAACAGTGACAGGAACAGTGACAGGAACAGTGACAGGAACAGGAACAGTGACAGGAACAGGAACAGTGACAGGAACAGGAACAGTGACAGGAACAGTGACAGGAACAGGACAGGAACAGTGACAGGAACAGGAACAGTGACAGGAACAGTGACAGGAACAGTGACAGGAACAGGAACAGGAACAGTGACAGGAACAGGAACAGTGACAGGAACAGTGACAGGGAAGGAACAGTGAACAGTGACAGGAACAGGAACAGTGACAGGAACAGGGACAGGAACAGGAACAGACAGGAACAGGAACAGTGACAGGAACAGGAACAGGGACAGGAACAGTGACAGGAACAGTGACAGGAACAGTGACAGGAACAGTGACAGGAACAGGAACAGGAACAGGGACAGGAACAGGGACAGGGACAGGAACAGTGACAGGAACAGGGACAGGAACAGTGACAGGAACAGTGACAGAAATAGTGAGGTTTTGCTGCCTGTGATCGTCGAGGTTTTGCCAAACTCTGCATACTACATCACTGGCTTTGTGAGTAGGGGATGGGACAAGAGAGTGGGGGAGTGGTAGGGAGGAGCCAGACATGCACACACAGACGCCTGCGTTGCGTGCCAGTCTCCAAAACTCTCCTTAGCTTTCCTTAGAGGACTGGTGAAGGACTAACAGGGAGGGCACGGTGCTAGGGTTGGTTTGGGTTGGTACGTTACGCACCTCTCCACCTGGGACAGGGGTCACCTCCTCACCCTTTGACCCCTTCTGGGGGTCGACTCCTCCTCCATCTCCTCTCTCCTTCTTTAGGTTCCACACAGAGATGAGAATACTATCTCTGTGATCTCTCTCTATATATCTACTGTATATCTCAGTCTCTCTCTATACATATATATATACATATAGAGAGACTGAGATATACATAGAGAGAGATCACAGAGATAGTGAACATATTCTCATCTCTGTGAGATATATATATATATATGTAGAGAGTTTGGCAATGTTAACTCATGTTTCCCATGCCAATAACGCCCCTTGAATTGAATTGAGAGAGAGAGAGAGGTATAGAGATCACACACAGAGAGAGAGATCACAGAGAGAGAGATCACACATACATATACATATATATATATGTGTGTGTGTGATCTCTCTCTCTCTCTCTCTCTCTCTCTCTCTCTCTCCCTCTCTCTCTCTCCCTCTCTCTCTCTCCCTCTCTCTCTCTCCTCTCCCTCTCCCTCTCCCTCTCCCTCTCCCTCTCCCTCTCCCTCTCCCTCTCCCAAAGGAAGTGAAGTAGATAATATTCAAAAGTGAAATAAACAATAAAAATGATCTCTATATTTCTCTACAGTATATCTCAATATCTCTCTCCACAGTATATCTCTATATCTCTCTACAGTACATCTCTATATCTCTACAGTATATCTCTATCTCTCTCTCTACAGTATATCTCTATATCTCTCTCTACAGTATATCTCTATATCTCTCTCTACAGTACATCTCTATATCTCTCTCTACAGTACATCTCTATATCTCTCTCTACAGTATATCTCTATATCTCTCTCTACAGTATATCTCTATATCTCTCTCTACAGTATATCTCTATCTCTCTCTCTACAGTATATCTCTATATCTCTCTCTACAGTATATCTCTATACCTCTATATCTTTCTCTACAGTATATCTCTATATCTCTCTCTACAGTACATCTCTATATCTCTCTCTACAGTATATCTCTATATCTCTCTCTACAGTACATCTCTATATCTCTCTCTACAGTACATCTCTATATCTCTCTCTACAGTATATCTCTATATCTCTCTCTACAGTACATCTCTATATCTCTCTCTACAGTACATCTCTATATCTCTCTCTACAGTATATCTCTATATCTCTCTCTACAGTATATCTCTATCTCTCTCTCTACAGTATATCTCTATATCTCTCTCTACAGTATATCTCTATACCTCTATATCTTTCTCTACAGTATATCTCTATATCTCTCTCTACAGTACATCTCTATATCTCTCTCTACAGTATATCTCTATATCTCTCTCTACAGTACATCTCTATATCTCTCTCTACAGTACATCTCTATATCTCTCTCTACAGTACATCTCTATATCTCTCTCTACAGTACATCTCTATATCTCTCTCTACAGTATATCAATTCAATTCAATTCAAGGGCTGTATTGGCATGGGAAACATGTGTTAACATTGCCAAAGCAAGTGAGGTAGATAATATATAAAGTGAAATAAACAATACAAATTAACAGTAAACAAGCATATACAAGCAGAGACAGTCTAGGAACAGAAGAGTCTAGAAAATGAACAATTATGGATGTCAGCAAAGCAAATGTTAGTCACAATATCGCTACGCTACAAACAACAGAATGCGAGTGAAAATATATGAAGACAAATAAACGGGAACTTACAGTGTTTGCACTGACCTTTGAACTCTGCACAAACAGACAGAAGCAGAAACACAAACGCACGGAGAGGATGAGAGAAAGAACAGAGATAACATAAAGAACAGAGATAACAGAGAAAGAACAGAGATAACAGAGAAAGAACAGAGATAACAGAGAAAGAACAGAGATAACAGAGAAAGAACAGAGATAACAGAGAAAGAACAGAGATAACAGAGAAAGAACAGAGATAACAGAGAAAGAACAGAGATAACAGAGAAAGAACAGAGATAACAGAGAAAGAACAGAGTACAGATAACAGAGAAAGAAAGAGAAAGAAAACCATTATGATTAATTAAAACAATGAGCAGAACTTAGAAAATCAAGTTAGAATACTTTAGTTTGATTGAGAACTCAATGTTATAAAGTTTAAGTCAAAATAATTAAAAGTTATTAAAAGATATAAACCAATGTAGTATTGTTGTTGAATATAATGAACAAAAGGAGCCAGAGAGGAAGTAGCACTATCAGGTGTTAAACTGAATATATATTCATAACAAGAGGCACCAGAGAGGAAGTAGCACTATCAGGTGTTAAACTGAATATATATTCATAACAAAATGAGCCAGAGAGGAAGTAGCACTATCAGGTGTTAAACTGAATATATATTCATAACAAGAGGAGCCAGAGAGGAAGTAGCACTATCAGGTGTTAAACTGAATATATATTCATAACAAGAGGAGCCAGAGAGGAAGTAGCACTATCAGGTGTTAAACTGAATATATATTCATAACAAGAGGAGCCAGAGAGGAAGTAGCACTATCAGGTGTTAAACTGAATATATATTCATAACAAGAGGAGCCAGAGAGGAAGTAGCACTATCAGGTGTTAAACTGAATATATATTCATAACAAGAGGAGCCAGAGAGAGGAAGTAGCACTATCAGGTGTTAAACTGAATATATATTCATAACAAAATGAGCCAGAGAGGAAGTAGCACTATCAGGTGTTAAACTGAATATATATTCATAACAAAATGAGCCAGAGAGGAAGTAGCACTATCAGGTGTTAAACTGAATATATATTCATAACAAGAGGAGCCAGAGAGGAAGTAGCACTATCAGGTGTTAAACTGAATATATATTCATAACAAGAGGCACCAGAGAGAGGAAGTAGCACTATCAGGTGTTAAACTGAATATATATTCATAACAAGGAAGTAGCACTATCAGGTGTTAAACTGAATATATATTCATAACAAGGAAGTAGCACTATCAGGTGTTAAAATGAATATATATTCATAACAAGAGGAGCCAGAGAGAGGAAGTAGCACTATCAGGTGTTAAACTGAATATATATTCATAACAAAATGAGCCAGAGAGGAAGTAGCACTATCAGGTGTTAAACTGAATATATATTCATAACAAGAGGAACCAGAGAGAGGAAGTAGCACTATCAGGTGTTAAACTGAATATATATTCATAACAAGAGGAGCCAGAGAGGAAGTAGCACTATCAGGTGTTAAATGATGATACAGTAACCACTCGATGATACAGTAACCACAGTAACCACTAGATGATACAGTAACCACAGTAACCCCTAGAGGGTACAGTAACCACAAGATGATACAGTAACCACAGTAACCACTAGATGATGCAGTAACCACAGTAACCACTAGATTATACAGTAACCACAGTAACCCCTAGATGATACAGTAAACACAGTAACCCCTAGAGGGTACAGTAACCACAAGATGATACAGTAACCACAGTAACCACTAGATGATGCAGTAACCACAGTAACCACTAGATGATACAGTAACCACTAGATGATACATTAACCACAGTAACCACTAGATGATACAGTAACCACAGTAACCACTAGATGATACAGTAACCACAGTAACCACTAGATGATACAGTAACCACAGTAACCACTAGATGATATAGTAACCACAGTAACCACTAGATGATATAGTAACCACAGTAACCACTAGATGATACAGTAACCACAGTAACCACTAGATGATATAGTAACCACAGTAACCACTAGATGATACATTAACCACAGTAACCACTAGATGATATAGTAACCACAGTAACCACTAGATGATATAGTAACCACAGTAACCACTAGATGATACAGTAACCACAGTAACCACTAGATGATACAGTAACAACAGTAACCACTAGATGATACAGTAACCACAGTAACCACTAGATGATATAGTAACCACAGTAACCACTAGATGATATAGTAACCACAGTAACCACTAGATGATACAGTAACCACAGTAACCACTAGATGATATAGTAACCACAGTAACCACTAGATGATATAGTAACCACAGTAACCACTAGATGATACATTAACCACAGTAACCACTAGATGATATAGTAACCACAGTAACCACTAGATGATACAGTAACCACAGTAACCACTAGATGATACAGTAACCACAGTAACCACTAGATGATACAGTAACCACAGTAACCACTAGATGATACATTAACCACAGTAACCACTAGATGATGCAGTAACCACTAGATGATACAGTAACCACAGTAACCACTAGATGATGCAGTAACCACAGTAACCACTAGATGATGCAGTAACCACTAGATGATGCAGTAACCACTAGATGATACAGTAACCACAGTAACCACTAGATGATGCAGTAACCACTAGATGATGCAGTAACCACTAGATGATACAGTAACCACAGTAACCACTAGATGATATAGTAACCACAGTAACCACTAGATAATGCAGTAACCACAGTAACCACTAGATGATGCAGTAACCACAGTAACCACTAGATGATGCAGTAACCACAGTAACCACTAGATGATGCAGTAACCACAGTAACCACTAGATGATGCAGTAACCACTAGATGATACAGTAACCACAGTAACCACTAGATGATGCAGTAACCACAGTAACCACTAGATGATACAGTAACCACAGTAACCACTAGATGATACAGTAACCACAGTAACCACTAGATGATGCAGTAACCACTAGATGATACAGTAACCACAGTAACCACTAGATGATATAGTAACCACAGTAACCACTAGATGATACAGTAACCACAGTAACCACTAGATGATGCAGTAACCACTAGATGATACAGTAACCACAGTAACCACTAGATGATGCAGTAACCACTAGATGATACAGTAACCACAGTAACCACTAGATGATACAGTAACCACAGTAACCACTAGATGATACAGTAACCACAGTAACCACTAGATGATATAGTAACCACAGTAACCACTAGATGATATAGTAACCACAGTAACCACTAGATGATACAGTAACCACAGTAACCACTAGATGATATAGTAACCACAGTAACCACTAGATGATATAGTAACCACAGTAACCACTAGATGATGCAGTAACCACAGTAACCACTAGATGATACAGTAACCACAGTAACCACTAGATGATACAGTAACCACAGTAACCACTAGATGATACATTAACCACAGTAACCACTAGATGATATAGTAACCACAGTAACCACTAGATGATATAGTAACCACAGTAACCACTAGATGATACAGTAACCAGAGTAACCACTAGATGAATCAGTAACCACAGTAACCACTAGATGATACATTAACCACAGTAACCACTAGATGATATAGTAACCACAGTAACCACTAGATGATACAGTAACCACAGTAACCACTAGATGATGCAGTAACCACTAGATGATACAGTAACCACAGTAACCACTAGATGATATAGTAACCACAGTAACCACTAGATGATACAGTAACCACTAGATGATACAGTAACCACAGTAACCACTAGATGATGCAGTAACCACTAGATGATACAGTAACCACAGTAACCACTAGATGATATAGTAACCACAGTAACCACTAGATGATACAGTAACCACAGTAACCACTAGATGATACAGTAACCACAGTAACCACTAGATGATGCAGTAACCACTAGATGATGAAGTAACCACAGTAACCACTAGATGATATAGTAACCACAGTAACCACTAGATGATGCAGTAACCACTAGATGATACAGTAACCACAGTAACCACTAGATGATACAGTAACCACAGTAACCACTAGATGATACAGTAACCACAGTAACCACTAGATGATATAGTAACCACAGTAACCACTAGATGATATAGTAACCACAGTAACCACTAGATGATACAGTAACCACAGTGGCCGTTTGGCGCTGAGTGGCCGTCATGCGCTGAGTGGCCGTTAGGCGCTGCGTGGCCACTAGGCGCTGAGTGGCCGTCAGGCGCTGCGTGGCTGTTTGGCGCTGAGTGGCCGTTAGGCGCTGCGTGGCTGTTTGGGGCTGAGTGGCAGTCAGGCGCTGCGTGGCCGTTAGGCGCTGAGTGGCCGTTTGGCGCTGAGTGGCCGTTAGGCGCTGCGTGGCTGTTTGGCGCTGAGTGGCCGTTAGGCGCTGCGTGGCTGTTTGGCGCTGAGTGGCCGTTAGGCGCTGAGTGGCCGTTAGGCGCTGAGTGGCCGTTAGGCGCTGAGTGGCCGTTAGGCGCTGAGTGGCGTTAGCTGGCTGAGTGGCCGTTAGGCGCTGAGTGGCCGTTAGGCGCTGAGGCGCTGGTGGCCGTTAGGCGCTGAGTGGCCGTTAGGCGCTGAGTGGCCGTTAGGCGCTGCGTGGCCGTCAGGCGCTGCGTGGCCACTAGGCGCTGAGTGGCTGTTAGCTCCACACTCACTATAGGAGGTATGCATTTTTGTTTAAAAGTCACTGCAAAAGATGCACACAATCTGCCTACACCTCTACACCTCTACACAAACCTGATCAAACATTACGCTTTTCTTTCAGGAACAGTCACGGCCCAGTTCTAACACCTCCAAATCACACAGCGAATGAGGGCGTTGTTGTTCCCATAAAAGGGGAATGGAGGGTGTTTTCCAGGCAGGAATGTAATGCTCGTTCACAAGCGCACACATATAGTTCTGATTTATCAATGAAAACATGCGTATATGTTGCGTACGCAAATCCTAGAATCTTCACGTACGCCAGAATTTACAGAGAAATGTATGCACGTTTGATAAATGAGGCCCCAGGTCTGATCAACATGAGTCGTCCTGCAGTTTCCCTCCCCACCAAAAGGGGGCAGCAGTGAGCCACACTTACAGAGGGGGAGGTGGCAGCAGAGAGTAGAGGAAGGATTCCTCCACAGGCAATAATGATGTTGTCCACCATCTGAGAGATGAGATGAATGGTGTTGTGGACAAAGATGATGTTCTCATTGCTGTTCACAAAGTCCATCACTGACTTGGTCGAATGGCTGGAGAGAGAGGAGAGGGAGAGGGAGGGGAGGAGGAGAGGAGAGGGAGAGGGAGAGAGGGAGGAGAGGGAGGAGGGGGAGAGGAGAGGAGAGGAGAGGAGAGGAGAGGAGAGGAGAGGAGAGGGAGAGGAGGAGGAGAGGAGAGAGGAGAGGGAGGATAGGGGGGAAGGAGAGGAGAGGGAGGAGGGAGAGGAGAGGAGGAGAGGGAGGAGGGAGAGGAGAGGGAGAGGAGAGGAGAGGAGAGGGAGAGGAGAGGAGAGGAGAGGAGAGGGAGAGAGGGAGAGGAGAGGAGAGGAGAGGGAGAGGAGAGGAGAGGAGAGGAGAGGAGAGGAGAGGAGAGGGAGAGGAGAGGAGAGGAGAGAGAGGGAGAGGAGAGAGGAGAGAGAGGAGAGGAGAGGAGAGGGAGAGGGGGAAGAGGAGAGGGAGGAGGAGGGGGAAGAGGAGAGGGAGAGGGAGAGGAGAGGAGGGAGAGGGAGAGGGAGAGGGAGAGGGAGAGGGAGAGGAGAGGAGAGAGGAGAGGAGAGGAGAGAGAGGAGAGGAGAGGAGAGGAGAGAGGAGAGGAGAGGAGAGGAGAGGGAGGATAGGGGGGAAGAGGAGAGAGGAGAGGGGGGAGAGAGGAGGGAGAGGGAGAGGGAGAGGAGAGGGAGAGGAGGGAGAGGGAGAGGGAGAGGGAGAGGGAGAGGGAGAGGGAGAGAGAGAGAGGAGGAGAGGAAAGGAGAGGAGAGGAGAGGGGAGAAAGGAAAGGAAAGGAGAGGAGAGGAGAGAGGGGTTAATAATACACTATTTTACACCAGGGGGACGATACGCCTCCAGGTAATTGTCTGTGTCATTGTCTGCACCTGCTAGTCATTCTGACACCATTCCTTATATCCTGGATTCCACAGAATAACTACAAACACTTTCATTGAGCTGCCATCATTCCCTCTGAAAGACTGACTGCTGAGAATATATTTTGTAAATGTAATTCGTTATTCATTTCATGTATCTTGATCTGACCTACTGTATATACGTTACGTATATATGTATTGACTACGTGGAGTGAGTAAATAATATTTTTAATTTTCACTACATTTTTTATGGACTATTGTGTGTAGTTTGGTAAAAAATAATAATATTTGAAACATTTTCAATTCAGGCTGAAAAATGTGGAATAAGTTTCCCCCCCAATCAATCTACAAACAACACCCCATACTGACATCACAACACCCCATACTGACATCACAACACCCCATACTGACATCACAATACCCCATACTGACATCACAACACCCCATACTGACATCACAACACCCCATACTGACATCACAACACCCCATACTGACATCACAACACCCCGTACTGACATCACAATACCCCATACTGACATCACAATACCCCATACTGACATCACAACACCCCATACTGACATCACAATACCCCATACTGACATCACAATACCCCATACCCCATGACATCACAACACCCCATACTGACATCACAATACCCCATAAAAATAACAAAAAACATGTTTTTAGACATTTTAGTGAATTGACAAAAAAATCTAAAACTGAAATATCACATTTATATAAGTATTCAGACCCTTTACTCAGTACTTTGTTGAAGCACTTTTGGCAGCGATTACAGCCTCGAGTCTTCTCGGGTCTTCTCGGGTCTTCTCGAGTCTTCTCGGGTCTTCTCGAGTCTTCTCGGGTCTTCTCGAGTCTTCTCGGGTCTTCTCGAGTCTTCTCGAGTCTTCTCGGGTCTTCTCGGGTCTTCTCGAGTCTTCTCGGGTCTTCTCGGGTCTTCTCGAGTCTTCTCGAGTCTTCTCGGGTCTTCTCGGGTCTTCTCGAGTCTTCTCGAGTCTTCTCGGGTCTTCTCGGGTCTTCTCGGGTCTTCTCGGTCTTCTCGAGTCTTCTCGGTCTTCTCGGTCTTCTCGGGTCTTCTCGGTCTTCTCTTCTCGAGTCTTCTCGAGTCTTCTCGAGTCTTCTCGGGTCTTCTCGAGTCTTCTCGAGTCTTCTCGGGTATGACGCTGATAAAAAGTATTCAGACCCCTTCAATGTAGACATCAACCCTCAGCACACTGCCAAGACAACGCCAGAGTGGCTTCGGGACAAGTCTCTGAATGTCCTTGAGTGGGCCAGCCAGGGCCTGGACTCGAACCCAACATCAACCCTAAGCACACTGCCAAGACAACGCCAGAGTGGCTTCGGGACAAGTCTCTGAATGTCCTTGAGTGGGCCAGCCAGGGCCTGGACTCGAACCCGACATCAACCCTCAGCACACTGCCAAGACAACGCCAGAGTGGCTTCGGGACAAGTCTCTGAATGTCCTTGAGTGGGCCAGCCAGGGCCTGGACTCGAACCCGATCGAATATCTTTATTTTCCACCATAATTTGGAAATAAATTCATTAAAAATCCTACAATGTGTTTTTCTGGATTTTTTTTTCTCATTTTGTCAGTCATAGTTGAAGTGTACGTATGATGAAAATTATAGGCCTCTCATCTTTTTAAGTGGGAGAACTTGCACAATTGGTGGCTGACTAAATACTTTTTTGCCCCACTGTATGTATGTATGTATGTATGTATGTATGTATGTATGTATGTATGTATGTATGTATGTATGTATGTATGTATGTATGTATGTATGTATGTATGTATGTATGTATGTATGTATGTATGTATGTATGTATGTATGTATGTATGTATGTATACACACACACACACATTAATATATACACAGACATATATATATATATATACACACACACATACATATACACACATATCCACACATATATAAGACCCCTTAATTTTTTTCAAAGATTTTACTAATTTACAGTTCATATAAGGAAATCAGTCAATGTAAATTCACTGATTAGGCCCTAATCTATGGATTTAACATGACTGACAGCCCTGGGTGGGCCTGGGAGGGCATAGGCTCACCCACTTGGGAGCCAGGTCTACCTACTGGAGAGTGAGGCCCAGCCAATCAGAATGTGTTTTTCCCCACAAAAAGCCTTTATTACAGACATAAATACTCCTCAGTTTCATCAGCTGAGGCCAGCTAAACAGACAGACAATCCCGCAGGTGAAGAAATCAGATGTGGAGGTCCTGGACTGGCGTGGTTACACGTGGTCTGTGGTTGTGAGGCCGGTAGAACGTACTGACAAATTCTCTAAAACAAAGTTGGAGGCGGCTTATGGTAGAGAAATGAACATTATATTATCTGGCAACAGCTCAAGTGGACATTCCTGCAGTCAGTATGCCAATTGATCCCTCAAAACAAGAGAAATCTGTGGCATTGTGTTGCATAATTAAACTAACCATTTTAGAGTGGCCTTTTATTGTCCCAGCACAAGGTGCAGCTGTGTAATCACGCTGTTTATTCAGCACACCTGTCAGGTGGATGGATTATCTCGAGACAAATGAGAAATGCTCACTAACAGGGACGTAAACAAACAGTCCGACCACCCTCACCTCCTCCACACGTGCACGTCGGTCTCCAGGGCGAACAGCAGGTCTGTGAGGAGGCGCTGATGCATGGGCGACCACTTAAACTCTGGGATACGGAACATGGTGGTGCGAGGCCCGGGGCTGAACTGGCGTCGCTGCTCCTCCGTCATGGGTTCTGTCATCATCCCTCTAAAGGCCAGGTCCACACGCAGGTCACGCTCTGACTGGGTCGCCGGATGACCACGGAGTGCCTGTTGGGGGAAGTAGAGAGACAGGTCACGCTCTGACTGGGTCGCCGTACGACCGTGAAGCACCTAGGGAGGAGGGTAAAGGAGTGGTGGTAAACTATCAACTGGTAAACTAGAAATAATAACAGCTGAATTGGTTAACTACAATTGCTAGCCTAACAACAATATCTTCAGCAAAAAGCTAATCGGCTAAGCTAAATAGCTAGGTGTCTCTCAAACTGGATCACTGTGGAGGGAAACAATACATGAGCTTAAAAACATCAGTCAAAACAACCTGAATATTGAAAATAAAACAGCTACAGAAGCTAAGCTAACAACTATAACTAAGTTAGCTGTTATTTGTTAGTTTGAAGGTATCATGATTGTTTGGGATCTATTTACTGCAACTGGTGTTAGCCAGCTGTGTTAGCCAGCTGTGTTAGCCAGCTGTGTTAGCCAACAGTGTTAGCCAGCTTTGTTAGCCAGCTGTGTTAGCAAACAGTGTTAGCCAGCTGTGTTAGCCAACAGTGTTAGCCAACAGTGTTAGCCAGCTGTGTTAGCCAGCTGTGTTAGCCAGCTGTGTTAGCCAACAGTGTTAGCCAACAGTGTTAGCCAACAGTGTTAGCCAGCTGTGTTAGCCAACAGTGTTAGCCAGCTATGTTAGCCAACAGTGTTAGCCAGCTATGTTAGCCAACTGTGTTAGCCAGCTGTGTAAACATTATCTTAGGTCAGTCTCAGTTATTGAAGACATGGCTAAGTACAGTAGCAATTGAAGGAGCAGAGTTATCTCACTTGGTTTAAAACATTATATATATATATATATTTTTTAATATATATATTTTTTAAACATTTATTTCACTTGGCAAGTCAGTTAAGATCAAATTCTTGTTTACAATGACGCCCTACATTTGGGGTAAGATATTTCTGTCACCCACCTGAGTAGTAGCGGTTGTCTGTATCTTCTCCATCTCTTTCTCCTTCCCATCATCAGACCTTTCAGTATCAGATGTGGTGCTAGCCGCGTCACCTCCAGCCTTACCCCCCGCCACCTCTCCATCTGCCCCAGACGGGAACTCTACCTCTGGGTAGCCCTGGAACTCAGCTGCCTGGCTCTCTCTCTGGGCGATGGAGCTGATGTTAGCCAGGGGTCTCTGGATATTGAAGGGCCCGTCTTCGGGGAGCCCTCCGTGGGCTTGGCTCAGGTCTGAGCCTCCGCATGAGGTCATGTGGGCCAGAAGACTCAGGTCATCGCTGGGGCAGGTGGAGGAGTGGACGGGGCCTGAGGAGAGGGGCTGGTCCGGGCTGGGAAGGACCAGGGGGCCTGAGGAGAGGGGCTGGTCCGGGCTGGGAAAGACCAGGGGTTCTGTGGAAGCCAGCGCTGGAAGAAGCTTCTCATCAACCTTAAAAAGATAAGATAGAAAGACAATTCAGCAAGTCTCTCCAAGACTCCAATCCTGTTCCTGGAGAGATACCCTCCTGTAGGTTAACTCCAACCCTGTTCCTGGAGAGAAACCCTCCTGTAGGTTTTAACACCAACCCTGTTCCTGGAGAGATACCCTCCTGTAGGTTTTAACTCCAACCCTGTTCCTGGAGAGATACCCTCCTGTAGGTTTTAACTTCAACCCTGTTCCTGGAGAGATACCCTCCTGTAGGTTTTCACTCCAACCATGTTCCTGGAGAGATACCCTCCTGTAGGTTTTAATTCAAGACTAACAATGCCTGGTGCTTATTTATTAATTAAAATATTGTAACAATGTATGGTGAATATTTATTAATTAAAAGACTGTACCAATGCCTGGTGCTCATTTATTAATTAAAAGACTGCAGCAATATAATTGTGCATTTTTATTAATTAAAAGACTGCAGCAATATAATTTATTAATAAATCTGCAGTGTTTTGACCCCATTTCAGTGTTCTTCAAATCCATTAATAACATAATATGAATATTATAATATTAACATAATATTCCTACAACAAAAACCACATCTTTAACCTCTACCTTGCTGAAGAGGAATCCTCTGTTGTTCGGGACGCTGTCCTTCTCGTCAGTGAGGGTGATGAGCGGACCCATGTTCCCATCATCCTCCATGGCGTCAGGCCCCGCCTCCGCCCCCGTGACCACCGTGTCATCTTTAGGCACCAGGTTACTGTGGTTGCCATTCAGCTTCCGCACCACAACACAGTAGGCACTGTCCAACAGGGAGTCTACCTCCACCAGGGGCCCGTTCCCCATCCTTCCTCCTCCTATCCCTCCTCCACCCAGTCCCTCCATCCTTCCTCCTCCAATCCCTCCTCCACCCAGTCCCTCCATCCTTCCTCCTCCAATCCCTCCTATCCCTCCTCCACCCAGTCCCTCCATCCTTCCTCCTCCAATCCCTCCTATCCCTCCTCCACCCAGTCCCTCCATCCTTCCTCCTCCAATCCCTCCTCCACCAAGTCCCTCCATCCTTCCTCCTCCAATCCCTCCTATCCCTCCTCCACCCAGTCCCCCATCCTTCCTCCTCCAATCCCTCCTATCCCTCCTCCACCCAGTCCCTCCATTCTCCCTCCTCCTATCCCTCCTCCACCCAGTCCCTTCATTCTCCCTCCTCCTATCTCTCTTCCACCCAGTCCCCCATCCCTCCTCTTCCCACCGTCCCTTCCGGGGATAGATCCAGGTCATCTAATTTGACCTCCGTAGCCTCCACTTTCTCCGCCTTGATATCCACCAGGAGGTCATGAACCGGCCCTTTCCCTGACCCCTGCTCCCCAGGGGTCAACGCCTCCCCGTTGGGTCCTTTCGTCTCCACCCCTCCTCAGCGAGCAGGTTCCTGGAATCCACTCCTCCTCCCTCTCCGTACTCGGCCTCGCTTTCTGGGGTCTGCGTCTGTGAGTGGTCGTCCAGCTCGCGGATCTCCAGGTCGCCGTTGACGACGGGGGCGGGCGTGGCCGAGAGGCCGGAGATGGTGGAGACGGAACCTTTCTTTCCCTTCTTGATGTTCTCCTCCTCCTGTCGCTGGTACTCCTCGTACATCTTAGCCAGGTACTCCTTATGGGCCTCGTATGTTACCTATGGAAGAGACATGATCAATAACTAATAATCAATAACATCTTAGCCAGAGTTAGCGCACGAACATACACTTAAAACACACACACACACACAATAGGGCAAATTCTGAAATTGAATTGAATTCAAACAATGAATTTGAATTACATTTGAATTGGCCACCCCCTCAGGAAGCATCATTTGAATTGGCCACCCCCCAGGAAGCATCATTTGAATTGGCCACCCCCTCAGGAAGCATCATTTGAATTGGCCACCCCCTCAGGAAGCATCATTTGAATTGGCCACCCCCCTCAGGAAGCATCATTTGAATTGGCCACCCGCCCTCAGGAAGCATCATTTGAATTGGCCACCCCCTCAGGAAGCATCATTTGAATTGGCCACCCCCGTCAGGAAGCATCATTTGAATTGGCCACCCCCCTCGGGAAGCATCATTTGAATTGGCCACCACCCCTCAGGGAAGCATCATTTGAATTGGCCACCACCCCTCAGGAAGCATCATTTGAATTGGCCACCCCTCAGGAAGCATCATTTGAATTGGCCACCCCCTCAGGAAGCATCATTTGAATTGGCCACCCCCCTCAGGAAGCATCATTTGAATTGGCCACCCCCTCAGGAAGCATCATTTGAATTGGACACCCCCTCAGGAAGCATCATTTGAATTGGCCACCCCCTCAGGAAGCATCATTTGAATTGGCCACCCCTCAGGAAGCATCATTTGAATTGGCCACCCCCCTCAGGAAGCATCATTTGAATTGGCCACCCCCCTCAGGAAGCATCATTTGAATTGGCCACCCCCTCAGGAAGCATCATTTGAATTGGCCACCCCCCTCAGGAAGCATCATTTTAATTGGCCACCCCCTCATCAGGAAGCATCATTTGAATTGGCCACCCCCCTCAGGAAGCATCATTTGAATTGGACACCCCCTCAGGATGTCATCATTTGACATTGTTCACAGCAGGAAGCATCATTTGAAATTGGCCACCCCCCATCAGGAAGCATCATTTTGAATTGGCCACCCCCAGGAAGCATCATTTTAATTGGCCAAATACTCAGGAAGCATCATTTTAAAAATCTAAATGTTTCATCATTACATCAGGAAGCATCATTTGAATTGAACTTGAAGGAAGTAGTCTCATTCATTGAACAAATCTTTTATCAAAAGGACTTAGACTACAGATACCATTTCAAATATTACTTTGACAATAACTCAAAGATGTCAAACAGACATTGTTCCTTCCAATACAGCAGTGTTTGATCTAATGCATTCTGGGAAATTTATTTTTTTCTTCTGATGTTTAAAAACATATAAGAGGATTCATCTTAATTAGCTAGAGACAACCCACAAAGTATCAGCATGATTTTATAATTTTCTCAAATAGTTTTAGGAGAATGAGTTTTAAAAATCTAAATGTTTCATCATTACATTATGTTACATTATGCTACATTATGTTACATTATGCTACATTATGTTACATTATGCTACATTATGTTACATTATGCTACATTATGTTACATGGTATGGAACCGTCAATATAAACATGTCTATGGTAAGGAATGAGACATTTGAATTTCATTGCATTTTATAGAATAAAATTCGACTTCCTTCAATTACATTTCCATGTTAGTCATTTAGCTTTTATCCAGAACGACTTACAATTAGGGCATTCATCTTAAGATAGCTAAGAGACGACCACAGTACGTTTCCTCAAAGTATCAGCAAATTCAGAGCTTTTCATTTGTTCTCAGGGGGGGGGGCTGAGGGATTATTTAAGATACTGTTTGAAGAGAGGATTTCAGATGTTTTCAGAAGATGGGCAGGAACTCTGCCATTCTCGTTTCAACTGATTCCACTATTAGCCAGGACGAAGAAGAGCTTGGCCTGGGCTGCCCTCCTTTAGAGGTGGGAGGGCCAAGAGACCAAAGAAGAGCTTGGCCTGGGCTGCCCTCCTTTAGAGGTGGGAGGGCCAAGAGACCAGAGAAGAGCTTGGCCTGGGCTGCCCTCCTTTAGAGGTGGGAGGGCCAAGAGACCAGAGAAGAGCTTGGCCTGGGCTGCCCTCCTTTATAGGTGGGAGGGCCAAGAGACCAGAGAAGAGCTTGGCCTGGGCTGCCCTCCTTTAGATGTGGGGTTGGGGGTGTAGGACCAAGATACCAGAGGAGTGCTTGGTTTGGTAACACCATGGTGTAGAGTTTGATCAGAGCCTGAATGTAGGGAGGGGCAGTTCCTCTTGCTGTTCTGTAGGTAACACCATGGTCTAGTAGTGGATGGGTTGGGGTGTAGGGTTAGAACAGAGCCTGAAGGTAGGGAGGGGCAGTTCCTCTTGCTGTTCCATAGGGAAGCACCATGGTCTAGTAGTAGATGGGAGCTTCAACTGGAAGCCAGTGGAGTGTGAAGAGGAGCAGAGTGACATGGGAGAACTTGGGAAAGTTAAACACCAGGCGGGCTGCATCGTTCTGGATAAGTTGCAGGGAATGTTTGATGGCACAACCCGGGGAACCGAGTTGCAGTAGACGACAAGTGCGCCTGGACAAAGACCTGCGCCACTTCCTGCCTGAGGAAAGGTCTATGGATGCAGGAGCGAGTCACTGCTGACGTTGGCAGAGAATGACAGGATGTTTGTGTCCAGGGTCATGTCCAGGGTCATGTCCAGGGTCATGTCCAGGGTCATGCCAAGGTTCTTTGCACTCTGGGAGGGGGTACCATGGAGTTTTAAATATATATTTAGGGGGCAGCTTTAACATTGTAGATAGATGGTGTGTTCTATCAATGTCATTATTTTCATCATTTTCAATCCCCCATATATATATATTTACTTTTATTTTTTTTTAAACTCTACCTCACCTCCACTAACTGGAGTAAACTAACAATAAAAAAATACATAGGCTTCTATTCACAGTTTATATATGCAATACCTTTTACATGAGTTCTCTCTTTATTTTCTAATCCTACCCTTCAGTTATCCTCAACCCCTCCCATCGTGTCTCTAAAACTTTTCCAGACTTCTACTTGCCAAATATATATTTTTAACTGTACTGTGACGTTTCACAAAAAAGTTCTGAACCTTTCTATTCTCATACGTAGATTCTGAATGACAGATGGATGTACTAAAATATACTATGATTTTATTGATTGACTGACCATTCATTACTAGTCACTCAGCAGCGATATTTGCAAAGATGATATTAAGTAAATGTTTTCGTCCCAGCTAGTCCTGATCCTGCGATCCAAAACACTAACTACAATACTTATGGGTAAAACAAGTGATTCTGCATCTTCGCAGGTAAATGTTCAAAGCTGATTGGCTGTATCCCCCCCCCCGCCCCCGTATACAGAACATAACATTCTATTGGTTGCAAGAATTTTGTAGAATCATTTAAAATGGAAAAAACTCAAAGTTTTGGAGAGAAAAAAATAAATCTAAGTTTATAAACACTTTGAATCAGCACATCAAACATCTCCTCACAGCTACTTTGCAACCTGTATGGTACAGCTGTCAATATGCTGGTCTTTAAATTAAACTGGTATACTTTTTCTACCGATTTTGTTCTTTTATACAGGGCCGACATAAACGTTCCATCTCCATGTGGAGATTTTTGTGGTAATGCAGCAATCAGTTGCTTGTCATTCTGGACAGAACATTTCCATATAATTTTGTTGGCTGCATATGTTACATAACTCCGCCAATCCAATTTACAAAGATTATAACGTTTAAACAAAATAAATCTCCAAAAATATTGTTTATTTTTTTTCAATTACTATATTTGAGTTTATCCATAATATTTGACTGAAATTGCAACCAGCTTTCTATGGCTTGTATTAAAAATAGTGATATTTTTGGAGATTATTTTTAAATAACTGGACATGAGAAGTTGTAGAAGTTGCTATGAGGTCCATCCTCATAGCAGTGATAGGAGAGACCATGCGAGGATATGACAGAGCTGAGTGATTTGGTCTATTGAGAGAAGAAGAGAGGGACTAGAAGAGAGGGACTCGATTTCTTGAGGAGGGGAGCGACTCGGGACAGTTTGAAGTCAGAGGGGACACCCCAGCCTGAGGAGGGGGTTGAGAGTCGGTTTCTTGAGGAGGGAGAGCGACTGGGACATCTTGAAATCAGCCCTGAGGGGTTGAGAGTGAGACGGTTTCTTGAGGGGTGGAGGGGAGCGACTCCTGGGACAGTTTGAAGTCAGAGGGGTTGAGAGTCGGTTTCTTGAGAGGGGAGCGACTGGGACAGTTTGAAGTCAGAGGGGTTTTCTTGAGGAGGAGCAACTCGGGACATTTGATTGAGGAGGGGAGCGACTCGGGACAGTTTGAAGTCAGAGGGGTTGAGAGTCGGTTTCTTGAGGAGGGGAGCGACTCGGGACAGTTTGAAGTCAGAGGGGTTGAGAGTCGGTTTCTTGAGGAGGGGAGCGACTCGGGACAGTTTGAAGTCAGAGGGGTTGAGAGTCGGTTTCTTGAGGAGGGGAGCGACTCGGGACAGTTTGAAGTCAGAGGGGATGCAGCCAGTGGTCAGGGAGGAGTTGATGAGGGAAGTGAGGAATAGGGAGGAGGGGATGGAGGAGGGAGGAGTTGATGAGGGAAGTGAGGAATAGGGAGGAGGGATGGAGGAGGGAGGAGGGGATGGAGGAGGGAGGAGGGGATGGAGGAGGGAGGAGGGGATGGAGAAGGGGATGGAGAAGGGGATGGAGAAGGGAGGAGGGGATGTAGGAGGGGATGGAGGAAGGGAGGAGGGGGGATGGAGGAGGGGATAGAGGGAGGGGATGGGAGAAGGGAGGGAGGGGATGGAGAAGGGAGGAGGGATGGAGAAGGGAGGAGGGGATGGAGGAGGGAGGAGTTGATGATGGAAGTGAGGAATAGGGAGGAGGGGATGGAGGAGGAGAGGAGGATGAGGGAAGTGAGGAATAGGGAGGAGGGATGGAGGAGGGAGGAGGGAGGAGGGATGGAGGAGGGAGGAGGGAGGAGGGGAGGATGGAGGAGGGAGGGGATGGAGAAGGGGATGGAGAAGGGAGGAGGGGATGGAGGAGGGGATGGAGAAGGGAGGAGGGGATGGAGGAGGGGATAGAGGAGGGGATGGAGAAGGGAGGAGGGGATGGAGAATGGAGAGGGAGGGGATGGAGAAGGGAGGAGGGGATGGAGAAGGGAGGAGGGGATGGAGGAGGGGATGGAGAAGGGAGGAGGGGATGGAGGAGGGGATGGAGAAGGGAGGAGGGGATGGAGAAGGAGAGGGGAGGGGGGATGGAGAAGGGAGGAGGGGATGGAGGAGGGAGGAGGGGATGGAGGAGGGGATGGAGTCTAGTGGGCAGGTTGTTGGGCGTTCAGACCCCACTAGTTACAGGATGTCATCTAGAGGAGAGAAAGAGGTCAAGGAGTAGTTCTGTGGGGGAGGGGGAGAAAGGAGTTTCAAATTCAATTTAAATACTGCTTCCTGTGGGACGTGTCCAACCCCCCACCCCCACCCCCCACCCCCACCCCCACCCCCCCACACACACACACACACACACACACACACACACACAGTGTGTGTTTACCTTGGAGTGAGCGATGGACAACGTATCCACCCAGACCCTCCATCCCCCCCACTCATACTTGATGGCGTGGTAGAGCAGGATCCTGAAGATGTTATAGACCATCTCTGCTATCTTCTGTTCCTCTGGGCTCTTGGGGTTGATGTATCCCAGACTGAACATCCAGTCCTGCCACACCGAACACTGTAACAGACACCTAGAGACAGACATCATCTATCATATTCATACTGTGATCAATAATGTTGTTAGGGTTGACATAACCCAGACTGACAACCTAGAGATGGACAACTTAACATCTCAACTATTCATAGGGTGGGTGTGTGTGGTGTGTGCGTGTGCGTGTGCGTGGTGTGTGTGTGTGGTGTGTGGTGTGTGCGTGTGTGTGTGTGTCCTCACCGTCTGTTCTCTCGGCTGCTGCTGAACAGTTTGATCATGTCAGACAGGAACAGTGTCTTGACCTGCATCAGTTCAGGACTACAGTTCTTCAACAAGGTCGCTACCACCTTCAAAATCACTGAAAGAGAGGGAGGGGGAGGGGAGAGGGGAGGAGAGGGGAGGAGGGAGAGAGGAGAGGAGAGGAGAGGAGACGGGGAAGGAGAGAGAGTAGGGAGGGAGGAGAGGGAGGAAGAGGAGAGGGAGGAAGA
>NC_060174.1:110536148-110588648 GCF_021184085.1 Oncorhynchus gorbuscha | reverse complement strand
CCATACACTCAGACAGTCAGCCAGACACCATACACTCAGACAGTCAGCCAGACACCATACAGTCAGCCAGACACCATACAGTCAGACAGTCACCATACAGTCAGACAGTCAGCCAGACACCATACAGTCAGCCAGACACCATACAGTCAGACAGTCAGCCAGACACCATACAGTCAGACAGTCACCATACAGTCAGACAGTCAGCCAGACACCATACATATTATGTTCCTGTATCATATCCGTATCATATCCGTATCCTGTATCATATCCTGTATCATATCCTGTTCCTGTATCATATCCGGTTCCTGTATCATATCATGTTCCTGTATCATATCCGTATCCTGTATCATATCCTGTATCATATCCTGTTCCTGTATCATATCCTGTATCATATCCTGTATCATATCCTGTTCCTGTATCATATCCGGTTCCTGTATCATATCATGTTCCTGTATCCTGTATAATTTCCTGTTCCTGTATCCTGTATCATATCCGGTTCCTGTATCATATCCTGTATCCTGTATCATATCCTGTATCATTTCCTGTTCCTGTATCATATCCTGTTCCTGTATCATATCATGTTCCTGTATCCTGTATAATTTCCTGTTCCTGTATCCTGTATCATATCCGGTTCCTGTATCATATCCTGTATCCTGTATCATATCCTGTATCATATCCTGTTCCTGTATCATATCCTGTTCCTGTATCCTGTATCATATCCTGTATCATATCCTGTATCCTGTATCATATCCTGTTCCTGTATCATATCCTGTTCCTGTATCCTGTATCATATCCTGTATCATATCCTGTTCCTGTATCATATCCTGTTCCTGTATCCTGTATCATATCCTGTATCATATCCTGTATCCTGTATCATATCCTGTATCATATCCTGTTCCTGTATCATATCCTGTTCCTGTATCCTGTATCATATCCGGTTCCTGTATCATATCCTGTATCCTGTATCATATCCTGTATCATATCCTGTATCCTGTATCATATCCTGTTCCTGTATCATATCCTGTATCCTGTATCATATCCTGTATCCTGTATCATATCCTGTTCCTGTATCATATCCTGTTCCTGTATCATATCCTGTTCCTGTATCATATCCTGTATCATATCCTGTTCCTGTATCATATCCTGTATCCTGTATCATATCCTGTTTCATATCCTGTTCCTGTATCATATCCGTATCCTGTATCATATCCTGTATCATATCCGTATCCTGTATCATATCCTGTTCCTGTATCATATCCTGTTCCTGTATCATATCATGTTCCTGTATCATATCCTGTTCCTGTATCATATCCTGTATCATATCCTGTTACTGTATCATATCCTGTTCCTGTATCATATCCTGTTCGTGTATCATATCCTGTTCCTGTACCATATCCTGTATCGTATCCTGTTCCTGTATCATATCCTGTTCCTGTATCCTGTATCATATCCTGTTCCTGTATCATATCCTGTTCCTGTATCCTGTATCATATCCTATTCCTGTATAATTTCCTGTTCCTGTATCATATCCTGTTCCTGTATCATATCCTGTTCCTGTATCCTGTATCATATCCTGTATCCTGTATCATATCCTGTTCCTGTATCATATCCTGTTCCTGTATCCTGTATCATATCCTGTTCCTGTATCCTGTATCATATCCTGTATCCTGTATCATATCCTGTATCATATCCTGTTCCTGTATCCTGTATCATATCCTGTTCCTGTATCATTTCCTGTTCCTGTATCCTGTATCATTTCCTGTTCCTGTATCATATCTTGTTCCTGTATCCTGTATCATTTCCTGTTCCTGTATCATATCTTGTTCCTGTATCCTGTATCATATCCTGTTCCTGTATCCTGTTCCTGTATCATATCCTGTTCCTGTATCATATCCTGTATCCTGTATCATATCCTGTATCCTGTATCCTGTATCATATCCTGTATCATATCCTGTATCCTGTATCCTGTATCATATCCTGTATCATATCCTGTTCCTGTATCATATCCTGTATCCTGTATCATATCCTGTATCCTGTATCCTGTATCATATCCTGTATCATATCCTGTATTCTATATCATATCCTGTATCCTGTATCATATCCTGTATCCTGTATCATATCCTGTATCCTATATCATATCCTGTATCCTGTCTCATATCCTGTTCCTGTATCCTGTATCATATCCTGTTCCTGTATCATATCCTGTTCCTGTATCCTATATCATATCCTGTATCCTGTATCATATCCTGTATCATATCCTGTATCATATCCTGTATCATTTCCTGTATCTGGTATCATATCCTGTATCATTTCCTGTATCTGGTATCATATCCTGTATCTGGTATCATATCCTGTATCATTTCCTGCTCCTGTATCATATCCTGTTCCTGCTCCTGTATCATATCCTGTTTGGCTGTCCTTCTACCTGTGTGTGTGGTGTGTATATATACCGTATGCCGTTCCTCTGGTCGAAGGCTGGGATCATGGAGGCTGGGTGTTCTGACATCAGAGCCACCAACAGCTGAAGAACATCATGGATATTGTCATCCTGGAGATTATATATATATATAAGAAAGAGAGAGAGAGAGAGAGAGAGAGGGGGGGGGGGAGTGAGAGAGACTATTACAACACTGTATATAGACATAATATGACATTTAAATGTCTTTATTCTTTTGGAACTTTAGTGAGTGTAATGTTTACTGTTCATTTTTATTGTTTATTTCACTTTTGTTTATTATCTACTTCACTTTGGCAATGTTAACATATGTTTCCCATGACAATAAAACCCTTAGAGAGAGAGAGAGAGAGAGAGAGAGAGAGAGAGAGAGAGAGAGAGAGAGAGAGAGAGAGAGAGAGACAGAGAGAGAGAGAGAGAGACAGAGAGAGAAGAGAGAGAGAGAGAGAGAGAGAGACAGACAGAGAGAAGAGAGACAGACAGAGAGAGAGAGAGAGAGAGAGAGACAGAGAGAGAGAGAGAGAGAGAGACAGAGAGAGAAGAGAGAGAGAGAGAGAGACAGACAGAGAGAAGAGAGACAGACAGAGAGAGAGAGAGAGAGAGAGAGAGAGAGAGAGAGTAGAGTTGTGTTTACCTCATGCATGGTCAGCAAGTAGTTCAGGATGCTCTGTAGCTCATCTTCCTTCACACCCCGATCCTTGGGAATACAGAGAGACAGAGAGAAACAGAGAGACAGAAGGAGAGACAGAAGGAGAGACAGAGAGAGAGAGAGAAAGACAGAGAGAGAGAGAGAGAGAGAGAGACAGAGAGAGAGAGAGAGAGAAAGACAGAGACAGAGAGAGAGAGAGAGAGAGAGAAAGACAGAGACAGAGAGAGAGAGAGAGAGAGAGAGAGAGAGAGAGAGAGAGAGAGAGAGAGAGAGAGAGAGAGAGAAAGACAGAGACAGAGAGAGAGAGAGAGAGAGAGAGAGAGAGAGAGAGAGAGAGAGAGAGAGAGAGAGAGAGAGAAAGACAGAGACAGAGAGACCGAAATTAAATGAATGATGAGAGGAAGAACTAATAGTGTAGTGGAATAGCTGTGAACCAAGTGGTTGTGAGGTCAAATCCCAGGTGAGGACATGTTAAATACTAATGACTGTATAAATGAACACGCACAATAAAAATAATTTATGTAAAATATGTTGAAAACATTGGATGTTAAAAGCACTGTTTGTGTGACCAGTAATTGTTTTTAGATAAAATGCTCAAATAGTTGAATGAACATGTGAGACACTTTTGAATTTACTGATTTTTTGCCTACGTTTTCTCAACTTGGAGATATATTTATTTGATTTATTATAATATATATATATATGTATATTTTTTAAATATTTATTGATTATTTATTTATTTGTTCGGGTAACACTTGGACCTAAAAGTTACTTAATAATAATTAGTTGAAACAATTCGATTCGCGGACACCCTACTACGACAGACCCTGTGGGCGTTTTCTTCATTGTGGGCGTTTTCTTCATTGTGGGCGTTTTCTTCACTGTGGGCGTTTTCTTCATTGTGGGCGTTTTCTTCATTGTGGGCGTTTTCTTCACTGTGGGCGTTTTCTTCATTGTGGGGTCCAGAGTGGCGCAGTGGTCTAAGACACTGCATCTCGGTGCAAGAGGCGTCACTGCCTGGTTTGAATCCAGGCTGTATCCCATCCGGCCGTCATTGTAAACAAGAACTTGTTTTCACATAAAGGTTTAATTAAAAATAAAGGCATCTCAGAGTGGAAACAATTACATTTATGAAAATGTTGTCCCAACCCCTATCACATATGTGTGTTTACTGTTTGGGTTTTTAGAAACACCCGCAGCTACAGAGGACGGAGAGAGAGACATGATTCACCTGAAACAACAATGAAAAATTCAAAAAGGGGGGGAAAGAGGGATAAAGTGAAAATGATTTTTAACAGATGAGAGGTGTTGGCAACCATATTAACCACATTAACCACTTCCTGTCAACAACACACACACACACACACACACACACACACACACACACACACACACACACACACACACACACACACACACACACACACACACACACACACACACACACACACACACATTTTAGAGCACTGGTCCATAATACAATTCTTCACACCTCCGATTACCCAGAACCCCCCAGGGGGCTTCAGACAAACAAACTGACAGACAGACAAGTAAACAAACCAACAGAGTGAGGAGAGTAGAAGAGAGAGAGGAGAGAGAGGAGGAGCGAGGAGGAGAGAGAGAGGAGAGAGAGGGGGAGAGAGAGGAGGAGAGAGAGGAGAGAGAGGAGGAGAGAGAGGGGGAGAGAGAGGAGGAGAGGGGGAGAGAGAGGAGGAGAGAGAGAGGAGCGAGAGGGGGAGAGAGAGAGGAGAGAGAGGAGGAGAGAGAGGAGGAGCGAGAGGAGGAGAGAGAGGGAGGAGAGAGAGGAGGAGAGAGGAGGAGAGAGGAGGAGAGAGAGGAGAAGAGGGAGGAGAGAGAGAGAAGGAGAGAGAGGAGAGAGAGAGGAGGAGCGAGAGGGAGAGAGAGAGGAGGGAGAGAGAGGAGGAGAGAGAGGAGGAGAGAGAGGGGGAGAGAGAGGAGAGAGAGAGGAGGAGAGAGAGGAGGAGCGAGAGGGGGAGAGAGAGGGGGAGAGAGAGGAGGAGAGAGAGGAGGAGAGAGAGAGGAGCGAGGAGGAGAGAGAGGAGGAGCGAGGAGGAGAGAGAGAGGAGGAGGAGAGGAGAGAGGGAGGAGTGAGAGGAGGAGAGAGAGGAGAGGAGAGAGGAGAGAGAGGAGGAGAGAGAGGGGAGAGAGAGGAGAAGAGGGAGGAGAGAGAGAGAAGGAGAGAGAGGAGAGAGAGAGAGGAGGAGAGGAGGAGAGAGAGGAGGAGAGAGGAGGAGAGAGAGGAGGAGAGAGGAGGAGAGAGAGGAGGAGAGAGAGGAGGAGGAGAGGGGGAGAGAGAGGAGGAGAGAGAGGAGGAGAGAGAGGAGGAGAGAGAGGAGGAGAGAGAGGGAGGAGAGAGGAGGAGAGAGGAGGAGAAGAAGGAGGAGAGAGAGAGAAGGAGAGAGAGGAGAGAGAGAGAGGAGGAGAGAGAGGAGAAGAGAGAGAGGAGAAGAGAGAATAGGAGAGAGTGGAGAGAAGAGAGGATTGGAGAGAGGAGGAGTGACATGAAAAAGATGATGTCTTCAACACAGAGCTTTATGGTGCCCAAGAACAGAACTGCGTATCGGAAAGGTCAATGATAACATTAAACAACGGATCAGATCCCAGCCGGAGACCCAAAACAACGGCGCCGCAGAACGGCCTTCTGGTCAGGCTCCAGAGTATTCTCCAATGTCCAGTCTCTTGACAACAAGGTGGACGAAAAATCAACGGTTGCCTTCCATAGAGACATCAGAGATGGTAACATTCTATGTTTCACGGAAACATGGCTCTCTCGGGATCGGTTTAGCCACTGTGCTTCTCCAAGCATCGCGCCGACAGAGATAATCACCTCTCTGGGAAGAGGAAGGGCTGGCAATTCTACCTACCAAGAGAATTCTCGTCAATTATAGTCACAGCTGTGTACATTCCCCCTCAAACAGACACCAAGACGAAGACCCTCAAGGAACGTCTCTGGACTCTATGCAAACTGGAAACTACACTGCTCAAAAAAATAAAGGGAACACTAAAATAACACATCCTAGATCTGAATGAACGAAAATATTTCTATTAAATACTTTTTTTCTTTACATAGTTGAATGTGCTGACAACAAAATCACACAAAAATTATCAATGGAAATCAAATGTATCAACCCATGGAGGTCTGGATTTGGAGTCACAATCAAAATTAAAGTGGAAAACCACACTACAGTCTGATCCAACTTCGATGTAATGTCCTTAAAACAAGTCAAAATGAGGCTCAGTAGTGTGTGTGGCCTCCACGTGCCTGTATGACCTCCCTACAACGCCTGGGCATGCTCCTGATGGATGCCTTAGTCCAGGTCTGGGGGGCATCCACCAACTCCTGGACAGTCTGTGGTGCAACGTGGCGTTGATGGATGTAGCGAGACATGATGTCCAAGCTCAATTGGATTCAGGTCTGGGGGAACGGGCGGGCCAATTCAATCTGTAGCATCAATGCCTTCCTCTTGCAGGTACTGCTGACACACTCCAGCTACATGAGGTCTAGCATTGTCTTGCATTAGGAGGAACCCAGGGCCAACCGCACCAGCATATGGTCTCACAAGGGGTCTCATCTCGGTACCTAATGGCATTCAGGCTACCTCTGGCGAGCACATGGAGGGCTGTGCGGCCCCCCAAAGAAATGCCACCCCACACCATGACTGACCCACCGCCAAACCGGTCATGCTGGAGGATGTTGCAGGCAGCAGAACGTTCTCCACGGCGTGGAGTATAGACAGTGTGTGTTGGACTTTCTCTGTATAGACAGTGTGTGTTGGACGTTCTCTGTATAGACGGTGCGTGTTGGACGTTCTCTGTATAGACGTTCTCTGTATAGACGGTGTGTGTTGGACGTTCTCTGTATAGACGGTGTGTGTTGGGCGTTCTCTGTATAGACGGTGTGTGTTGGACGTTCTCTGTATAGACGGTGTGTGTTGGGCGTTCTCTGTATAGACGGTGTGTTGGGCGTTCTCTGTATAGACGTTCTCTGTATAGACGGTGTGTGTTGGGCGTTCTCTGTATAGACGGTGTGTGTTGGAGCGTTCTCTGTATAGACGGTGTGTGTTGGGCGTTCTCTGTATAGGCGGTGTGTTGGGCGTTCTCTGTATAGACGGTGTGTGTTGGGCGTTCTCTGTATAGACGGTGTGTGTTGGGCGTTCTCTGTATAGACGTTCTCTGTATAGACGGTGTGTGTTGTACGTTCTCTGTATAGACGGTGTGTGTTGGGCGTTCTCTGTGTAGACGGTGTGTGTTGGGCGTTCTCTGTATAGACGGTGTGTGTTGGGCGTTCTCTGTATAGACGTTATCTGTATAGACGGTGTGTGTTGGACGTTCTCTGTATAGACGGTGTGTGTTGGACGTTCTCTGTGTAGACGGTGTGTGTTGGACGTTCTCTGTATAGACGTTCTCTGTATAGACGGTGTGTGTTGGACGTTCTCTGTATAGACGGTGTGTGTTGGACGTTCTCTGTATAGACGGTGTGTGTTGGACGTTCTCTGTATAGACGGTGTGTGTTGGACGTTCTCTGTATAGACGGTGTGTGTTGGACGTTCTCTGTATAGACGGTGTGTGTTGGACGTTCTCTGTATAGACGTTCTCTGTATAGACGTTCTCTGTATAGACGTTCTCTGTATAGACGGTGTGTGTTGGACGTTCTCTGTATAGACGGTGTGTGTTGGACGTTCTCTGTATAGACGGTGTGTGTTGGACGTTCTCTGTATAGACGGTGTGTGTTGGACGTTCTCTGTATAGACGGTGTGTGTTGGACGTTCTCTGAGTATTAACAGACAATGTGATTAACTGCTATATATAGTTCAGTACCTTGAGTATGAGTTGTTTGAGGAACTACTGGATGAAGTAGTTATGGCGTGTTGTATGTAGTATGTAGTGTGTTGTATGTAGTATGTAGTGTGTTGTATGTAGTATGTAAAACATTCATGGTACCTTGAGTATGAGTTGTTTGAGGAACTACTGGATGAAGTAGTTATGGTGTGTTGTATGTAGTATGTTGTATGTAGTGTGTTGTATGTAGTGTGTAGTGTGTTGTTTGTAGTATGTAGGGTGTTGTATGTAGTATGTAGTGTGTAGTGTGTTGTTTGTAGTATGTAGGGTGTTGTATGTAGTATGTAGTATGTAGTGTGTTGTATGTAGTATGTAGTATGTAGTGTGTTGTATGTAGTGTGTTGTATGTAGTATGTAGTGTGTTGTATGTAGTATGTAGTGTGTTGTATGTAGTGTGTTGTATGTAGTATGTAGTGTGTAGTATGCAGTATGTAAAACATTCATGTTACCTTGAGTATGAGTTGTTTGAGGAACTACTGGATGAAGTAGTTATGGCGTGGTGCATGTAGTATGTAGTGTGTTGTATGTAGTATGTAGTGTGTTGTATGTAGTATCTAAAACATTCATGTTACCTTGAGTATGAGTTGTTTGAGGAACAGCAGAATGAAGGCTCTGAGAGAGACGATCTCGTTCTGGGACGGCCTCGGTCCATCTGCACACAGACAACATTAAAACAACATTAAAACAACGTTAAAACAACATTAAAACAAAATTAAAACAACATTAAAACAACGTTAATATAACATCAACGGACTTTAAATTCATGTTAATTCAACGTTACAAAAACGGAACAACATTTTTTTTGTTAAACATTCAGTCATTAGAAACCTGTCTGTTCTAGTAACCTGTCTGTTCTAGTAACCTGTCTGTTCTAGTAACCTGTCTGTTCTAGTAACCTGTCTGTTCTAGTAACCTGTCTGTTCTAGTAACCTGTCTGTTCTAGTAACCTGTCTGTTCTAGTAACCTGTCTGTTCTAGTAACCTGTCTGTTCTAGTAACCTGTCTGTTCTAGTAACCTGTCTGTTCTAGTAACCTGTCTGTTCTAGTAACCTGTCTGTTATAGTAACCTGTCTGTTCTAGTAACCTGTCTGTTATAGTAACCTGTCTGTTCTAGTAACCTAACCTGTCTGTTCTAGTAACCTAACCTGTCTGTTCTAGTAACCTGTCTGTTCTAGTAACCTGTCTGTTCTAGTAACCTGTCTGTTCTAGTAACCTGTCTGTTATAGTAACCTGTCTGTTCTAGTAACCTAACCTGTCTGTTCTAGTAACCTAACCTGTCTGTTCTAGTAACCTAACCTGTCTGTTCTAGTAACCTGTCTGTTCTAGTAACCTGTCTGTTCTAGTAACCTGTCTGTTCTAGTAACCTGTCTGTTCTAGTAACCTGTCTGTTCTAGTAACCTGTCTGTTCTAGTAACCTGTCTGTTCTAGTAACCTGTCTGTTCTAGTAACCTGTCTGTTCTAGTAACCTGTCTGTTCTAGTAACCTGTCTGTTCTAGTAACCTGTCTGTTCTAGTAACCTGTCTGTTCTAGTAACCTGTCTGTTCTAGTAACCTGTCTGTTATAGTAACCTGTCTGTTATAGTAACCTGTCTGTTATAGTAACCTGTCTGTTCTAGTAACCTGTCTGTTCTAGTAACCTGTCTGTTCTAGTAACCTGTCTGTTCTAGTAACCTGTCTGTTCTAGTAACCTGTCTGTTCTAGTAACCTGTCTGTTCTAGTAACCTGTCTGTTCTAGTAACCTGTCTGTTCTAGTAACCTGTCTGTTCTAGTAACCTGTCTGTTCTAGTAACCTGTCTGTTCTAGTAACCTGTCTGTTCTAGTAACCTGTCTGTTCTAGTAACCTGTCTGTTCTAGTAACCTGTCTGTTCTAGTAACCTGTCTGTTCTAGTAACCTGTCTGTTCTAGTAACCTGTCTGTTATAGTAACCTGTCTGTTATAGTAACCTGTCTGTTATAGTAACCTGTCTGTTATAGTAACCTGTCTGTTATAGTAACCTGTCTGTTCTAGTAACCTGTCTGTTCTAGTAACCTGTCTGTTATAGTAACCTGTCTGTTATAGTAACCTGTCTGTTATAGTAACCTGTCTGTTATAGTAATGTGTGTGCGTGTGTGTCTGTGTGTTTTTTTATTTTTAAAAAATTGTACCTTTATTTTACCAGGCAAGTCAGTTAAGATCATATTCTTATTTTCAATGACGGCCTGGGAACAGTGGGTTAACTGCCTGTTCAGGGGCAGAACGACAGATTTGTACCTTGTCAGCTCAGGGGTTTGAACTCGCAACCTTCCGGTTACTAGGCTAGGCTGCCGCTGAGTACGTGTGTGTGTGTGTGTGTGTGTGTGTGTGTGTGTGTGTGTGTGTGTGTGTGTGTGTGTGTGTGTGTGTGTGTGTGTGTGTACCCAGTCCTTTAGGTGTGATACCACTGCTCTCCAGTGTGTGTGTGTGTGTGTGTGTGTGTGTGTGTGTGTGTGTGTGTGTGTGTGTGTGTGTGTGTGTGTGTGTGTGTGTGTGTGTGTGTGTGTGTGTGTGTGTGTGTGTGTGTACGTAACCAGTCCTTTCGGTGTGATGCCACTGCTCTCCAGTGGGTTGTGTGTGTGTGTGTGTACGTACCCAGTCCTTTCGGTGTGATGCCACTGCTCTCCAGTGGGTTGTGTGTGTGTGTGTGTACGTACCCAGTCCTTTCGGTGTGATGCCACTGCTCTCCAGTGGGTTGTGTGTGTGTGTGTGTGTGTGTGTGTGTGTGTGTGTGTGTGTGTGTGTGTGTGTGTGTGTGTGTGTGTGTGTGTGTGTGTGTGTGTGTGTGTGTGTGTATGTGTGTGTGTGTGTACGTACCCAGTCCTTTAGGTGTGATACCACTGCTCTCCAGTGTGTGTGTGTGTGTGTGTGTGTGTGTGTGTACGTACCCAGTCCTTTAGGTGTGATACCACTGCTCTCCAGTGTGTGTGTGTGTGTGTGTGTGTGTGTGTGTGTGTGTGTGTGTGTGTGTGTGTGTGTGTGTGTGTGTGTGTGTGTGTGTGTGTGTGTGTGTGTGTGTGTACGTACCCAGTCCTTTCGGTGTGATGCCACTGCTCTCCAGTGGGTTGTGTGTGTGTGTGTGTGTGTACGTACCCAGTCCTTTCGGTGTGATGCCACTGCTCTCCAGTGGGTTGTGTGTGTGTGTGTGTACGTACCCAGTCCTTTCGGTGTGATGCCACTGCTCTCCAGTGGGTTGTGTGTGTGTGTGTGTGTGTGTGTGTGTGTGTGTGTGTGTGTGTGTGTGTGTGTGTGTGTGTGTGTGTGTGTGTGTGTGTGTGTGTGTGTGTGTGTGTGTGTGTGTGTACGTACCCAGTCCTTTAGGTGTGATACCACTGCTCTCCAGTGTGTGTGTGTGTGTGTGTGTGTGTGTGTGTGTGTGTGTGTGTGTGTGTGTGTGTACGTACCCAGTCCTTTAGGTGTGATACCACTGCTCTCCAGTGGGTTGCTGACCCAGTAGTAGTACTTCAGCGTGTGCATCAGCTGCAGAACGGTACCGACACGACGGATGGTGCTGTAGATGGTCGACGTCCCAATGAACTCCGCAGACAGGTAGGTGTACAGGGACAACTGGACCTGGAGGGAGAAACCCATAACACACATACAGGGAGAAACACATAACACACATACAGGGAGGGAGAAACACATAACACACATACAGGGAGGGAGAAACACATAACACACATACAGGGAGGGAGAAAGAGGGAGAGAGAGAGACACAGCAACTATCAACTGAAGGTGTTGTCCTCTACCTTCCTCTGCTCTCTTGTCCTCTACACTCCTCTCCTGTCCTCCGCCCACCTCTCATGCCCTCCGCCCTCCTCCCATGCCCTCCGCCCTCCTCCCATGCCCTCCACCCTCCTCCCATGCCCTCCACCCTCCTCCCATGCCCTCCACCCTCCTCTCATGCCCTCCACCCTCCTCTCATGTCCTCTACCCTCCTCCCATGCCCTCTGCCCTCCTCATGTCCTCTGCCCTCCTCATGTCCTCTGCCCTCCTCATGTCCTCTGCCCTCCTCATGTCCTCTGCCCTCCTCATGTCCTCTGCCCTCCTCATGTCCTCTGCCCTCCTCATGTCCTCTGCCCTCCTCATGTCCTCTGCCCTCCTCATGTCCTCTGCCCTCCTCATGTCCTCTGCCCTCCTCATGTCCTCTGCCCTCCTCATGTCCTCCGCCCTCCTCCGCCCTCCGCCCTCCTCCGTCCTCCGCCCTCCTCATGTCCTCCGCCCTCCTCTTGTCCTCCGCCCTCCTCTTGTCCTCCGCCCTCCTCTTGTCCTCCGCCCTCCTCTCATGTCCTCCGCCCTCCTCTCATGTCCTCCGCCCTCCTCTCATGTCCTCCGCCCTCCTCCCATGTCCTCCGCCCTCCTCCCATGCCCTCCGCCCTCCTCCCATGCCCTCCGCCCTCCTCCCATGCCCTCCGCCCTCCTCCCATGCCCTCCGCCCTCCTCCCCATGCCCTCCGCCCTCCCTCCCATGCCCTCCGCCCTCCTCCCATGCCCTCCGCCCTCCTCCCATGCCCTCCGCCCTCCTCCCATGCCCTCCACCCTCCTCCCATGCCCTCCACCCTCCTCCCATGCCCTCCACCCTCCTCCCATGCCCTCCACCCTCCTCCCATGCCCTCTACCCTCCTCCCATGCCCTCTACCCTCCTCTCATGCCCTCTACCCTCCTCTCATGCCCTCCACCCTCCTCTCATGCCCTCCACCCTCCTCTCATGCCCTCCACCCTCCTCTCATGCCCTCCACCCTCCTCTCATGCCCTCCACCCTCCTCTCATGTCCTCTACCCTCCTCTCATGCCCTCTACCCTCCTCTCATGCCCTCTACCCTCCTCTCATGCCCTCCACCCTCCTCTCATGTCCTCCACCCTCCTCTCATGCCCTCCACCCTCCTCTCATGTCCTCCACCCTCCTCTCATGTCCTCCACCCTCCTCTCATGTCCTCCACCCTCCTCTCATGTCCTCCACCCTCCTCTCATGTCCTCCACCCTCCTCTCATGTCTTCAGGATCAAGTGAAAGGTGAACGGAACAAAGTACAGAGAGATCCTTGATGAAAACCTGCTCCAGAGCCCTCAGGACCTCAGACTGGGGCAAAGGTTTCAACAGGACAATGGGGCAGGACAATGGGGCAGGACAATGGGGCAGGACCTCAGACTGGGGCAAAGGTTTCCAACAGGACAATGGGGCAGGACAATGGGGCAGGACCTCAGACTGGGGCAAAGGTTTCCAACAGGACAATGGGGCAGGACAATGGGGCAGGACCTCAGACTGGGGCAAAGGTTTCCAACAGGACAATGGGGCAGGACAATGGGGCAGGACAATGGGGCAGGACCTCAGACTGGGGCAAACTTTCCAACAGGACAATGACCCTAAGCACACTGCCAAGACAACACAGGAGTGGTTTCGGGACAAGTCTCTGAATGTCTTTGAGTGGCCAGAGCCCGGACTTGAACCCGATCAAACATCTCTGGAGAGACCTGAAACTAGCTGTGCAGCGATGCTCCTCATCCAACCTGACAGAGCTTGAGAGGATCTGCAGAGAAGAATGGGAGAAACTCCCCAAATACAGGTGTGCCAAGCTTGTAGCATCATACCCAAGAAGACTGGAGGCTGTAATCGCTGCCAAAGGTGCTTCAACAAAGTATTAAGTAAAGGGTCTGAATACTTATGTAAATGTGATATCAGTTTTTTGTTTTTAATAAATTTGCAAAAATGTTTTAAAATCTGTTTTTGTTTTGTCATTATGGGGTATTGTGATGTCATTATGGGGTAATGTGATGTCATTATGGGGTAATGTGATGTCAAAACTGTTCGCTGCCCTGGCCCCCAATGGTGGAACAAACTCCTCACGACGCCAGGACAGCGGAGTCAATCACCACCTTCCGGAGACACCTGAAACCCCACCTCTTTAAGGAATACCTAGGATAGGATAAGTAATCCCTCTCACCCCCCCCCCCTTAAGTTTTAGATGCACTATTGTAAAGTGACTGTTCCACTGGATGTCATAAGGTGAATGCACCAATTTGTAAGTCGCTCTGGATAAGAGCGTCTGCTAAATGACTTAAATGTAAATGTAAATGTAATGTGATGTCATTATGGGGTAATGTGATGTCATTATGGGGTAATGTGATGTCATTATGGGGTAATGTGATGTCATTATGGGGTATTGTGATGTCATTATGGGGTATTGTGTGTAGATTGATGATGGAAAACTACTTAATACATTTTAGAATAAGGCTGTAACGTAACAAAATGTGGAAAAAGTGAAGGTTTGCATCGTGCCAAAAATTCAGCTGATTTCCACCTTTCCTGAATAGTAATTTCTTAAGATTTTTACAAGTGAGCATCTTTGTCCGTGACATGACCTCTCAACTCTTCCTGTTGGCCCTCTCTGATACATTAATCAATTCCCCAGTATTCCTGTGGGCCCTCTCTCTGATACATTAATCAATTAATCAGTATTCCTGTTGGCCCTCTCTCTGATACATTAATCAATTCCCCAGTATTCCTGTTGGCCCTCTCTCTGATACATTAATCAATTCCCCAGTATTCCTGTTGGCCCTCTCTCTGATACATTAATCAATTCCCCAGTATTCCTGTGGGCCCTCTCTCTGATACATTAATCAATTCCCCAGTATTCCTGTTGGCCCTCTCTCTGATACATTAATCAATTAATCAGTATTCCTGTTGGCCCTCTCTCTGATACATTAATCAATTCCCCAGTATTCCTGTGGGCCCTCTCTCTGATACATTAATCAATTCCCCAGTATTCCTGTGGGCCCTCTCTCTGATACATTAATCAATTCCCCAGTATTCCTGTGGGCCCTCTCTGATACATTAATCAATTCCCCAGTATTCCTGTTGGCCCTCTCTCTGATACATTAATCAATTAATCAGTATTCCTGTTGGCCCTCTCTCTGATACATTAATCAATTCCCCAGTATTCCTGTGGGCCCTCTCTCTGATACATTAATCAATTCCCCAGTATTCCTGTGGGCCCTCTCTCTGATGCATTTATCACACCATCCCCAACTGTAAAAAGTTGTTATTTCTTACAGCTATGATGCAATTGACTCTCTTCACAATCCTTCCTTCACAAGCTATTAAAACATTTATGGGAACAGTGATGAGTTTATTGAGGGAAGATATTCTGGCACCGTGTCCACTCCTCTTCTATTTGTGCCAAACATGGTTTGATCCAACGCAAAATCCTAAACCGCTCTCACTGAACTAAACTCAGGATCTCTCGAATAATCTGTTTGCTTCATTAATAACTGCTCTTCTCTACATAACTATTGGTCCTGCTCTTCTCTACATAACTATTGGTCCTGCTCTTCTCTACATAACTATTGGTCCTGCTCTTCTCTACATAACTATTGGTCCTGCTCTTCTCTACATACCTATTGGTCCTGCTCTTCTCTACATAACTATTGGTCCTGCCCTTCTCTACATAACTATTGGTCCTGCCCTTCTCTACATAACTATTGGTCCTGCTCTTCTCTACATAAATATTGGTCCTGCTCTTCTCTACATAACTATTGGTCCTGCTCTTCTCTACATAACTATTTGTCCTGCTCTTCTCTACATACAGTGCCTCACAAACACCATCTAAGTTCAGACATTTAAAAACCTTCCTTTCTTTCATTCTCACCTCCGTCTCCCTCTCTCCCGTGTCTCACACACACACACAACACACACAGCTTGCTCCCACTCCCACATCCTTAGCCCCCCTCACACACACTGCCACCATCCAGGGTGATTAGAAATATCTTTAACGAGGTGTCTCTTAACGAGGTGTCTCTAACAAAGTGGTAGTCGAACACACTGGACTGACACTATACCCACTAGTGCAACAGCTAATTCAGAACTGACATTAGCCAGCTCAAGAGCTGAATCCATCCTCTCTCTCTTTCCCTGTTCTCTCTCTCTTCTACCTCCTCTCTCCTGCTCTCTCTTCTATATCCTCTCTCTTCTATATCCTCTCTCTTCTACCTCCTCAATCCTGCTCCCTCTTCTATATCCTCTCTCTTCTACCTCCTCAATCCTGCTCACTCTTCTATATCCTCTCTCTTCCACCTCCTCTCTCCTGCTCTCTGTTCTATATCCTCGCTCTTCCACCTCCTCTCTCCTGCTCTCTGTTCTATATCCTCTCTCTTCCACCTCCTCTCTCCTGCTCTCTCTTCTATATCCTCTCTCTTCTATATCCTCTCTCTTCTATATCCTCTCTCTTCTATATCCTCTCTCTTCTATATCCTCTCTCTTCCACCTCCTCTCTCTTCCACCTCCTCTCTCATGCTCACTCTTCTATATCCTCTCTTCTATATCCTCTCTCTTCTATATCCTCTCTCTTCTATATCCTCTCTCTTCTATATCCTCTCTCTTCTATATCCTCTCTCTTCTATATCCTCTCTCTTCTATATCCTCTCTCTTCTATATCCTCTCTCTCCTCTCCACCTCTGGCCTGCTCGCCTCCCTACCACTGAGGAAGTACAGCTCCCGCTCAGCCCAGTCAAAACTGTTCGCTGCCCTGGCCCCCCAATGGTGGAACAAACTCCCTCACGACGCCAGGACAGCGGAGTCAATCACCACCTTCCGGAGACACCTGAAACCCCACCTCTTTAAGGAATACCTAGGATAGGTTAAGTAATCCCTCTCACCCCACCCCCCTAAGTTTTAGATGCACTATTGTTAAGTGACTGTCCCACTGGATGTCATAAGGTGAATGCACCAATTTGTAAGTCGCTCTGGATAAGAGCGTCTGCTAAATGACTTAAATGTAAATGTAAATGTCCTATATCCTCTCTCTCCTATATCCTCTCTCTCCTATATCCTCTCTCTCCTATATCCTCTCTCTCTCCTATATCCTCTCTCTCTCCTATATCCTCTCTCTCTCCTATATCCTCTCTCTTCTATATCCTCTCTCTTCTATATCCTCTCTCCTGCTCCCTCTTCTATATCATCTCTCTTCTATATCCTATCTCCTGCTCCCTCTTCTATATCCTCTCTCTCCTATATCCTCTCTCTCCTATATCCTCTCTCTCCTATATGCTCTCTCTCCTATATGCTCTCTCCTATATGCTCTCTTCTATATCCTCTCTTCTATATCCTCTCTCTTCCACCTCCTCTCTCCTGCTCTCTCTTCTATATCCTCTCTCTTCTATATCCTCTCTCTTCTATATCCTCTCTATTCTATATCCTCTCTCTTCTATATCCTCTCTCTTCTATATCCTCTCTCTTCCACCTCCTCTCTCTTCCACCTCCTCTCTCTTCCACCTCCTCTCTCTTCCACCTCCTCTCTCTTCCACCTCCTCTCTCTTCCACCTCCTCTCTCTTCCACCTCCTCTCTCTTCCACCTCCTCTCTCTTCCACCTCCTCTCTCTTCCACCTCCTCTCTCATGCTCTCTCTTCTATATCCTCTCTCTTCTATATCCTCTCTCTTCTATATCCTCTCTCTTCTATATCCTCTCTCTTCTATATCCTCTCTCTTCTATATCCTCTCTCTTCTATATCCTCTCTCTTCTATATCCTCTCTCTTCTATATCCTCTCTCTTCTATATCCTCTCTCTTCTATATCCTCTCTCTTCTATATCCTCTCTCTTCTATATCCTCTCTCTTCCACCTCCTCTCTCTTCCACCTCCTCTCTCTTCCACCTCCTCTCTCTCCTATATCCTCTCTCTCCTATATCCTCTCTCTCCTATATCCTCTCTCTCCTATATCCTCTCTCTCCTATATCCTCTCTCTTCTATATCCTCTCTCTTCCACCTCCTCTCTCTTCCACCTCCTCTCTCTTCTATATCCTCTCTCTTCTATATCCTCTCTCTCCTATATCCTCTCTCTCCTATATCCTCTCTCTCCTATATCCTCTCTCTCCTATATCCTCTCTCTCCTATATCCTCTCTCTCCTATATCCTCTCTCTCTCCTATATCCTCTCTCTCTCCTATATCCTCTCTCTCTCCTATATCCTCTCTCTCTTCTATATCCTCTCTCTTCTATATCCTCTCTCCTGCTCCCTCTTCTATATCATCTCTCTTCTATATCCTCTCTCCTCCTCTCTCTCCTATATCCTCTCTCTCCTATATCCTCTCTCTCCTATATGCTCTCTCTCCTATATGCTCCCTCTCCTATATCCTCTCTCTCCTATATGCTCCCTCTCCTATATCCTCTCTTCTATATCCTCTCTTCTATATCCTCTCTTCTATATCCTCTCTCTTCCACCTCCTCTCTCCTGCTCTCTCTTCTATATCCTCTCTCTTCTATATCCTCTCTCTTCTATATCCTCTCTCTTCTATATCCTCTCTCTTCTATATCCTCTCTCTTCTATATCCTCTCTCTTCCACCTCCTCTCTCTTCCACCTCCTCTCTCTTCCACCTCCTCTCTCTTCCACCTCCTCTCTCTTCCACCTCCTCTCTCTTCCACCTCCTCTCTCTTCCACCTCCTCTCTCTTCCACCTCCTCTCTCTTCCACCTCCTCTCTCTTCCACCTCCTCTCTCTTCCACCTCCTCTCTCTTCCACCTCCTCTCTCTTCCACCTCCTCTCTCTTCCACCTCCTCTCTTCCACCTCCTCTCTCTTCCACCTCCTCTCTCTTCCACCTCCTCTCTCTTCCACCTCCTCTCTTCCACCTCCTCTCTCTTCCACCTCCTCTCTCATGCTCTCTCTTCTATATCCTCTCTCTTCTATATCCTCTCTCTTCTATATCCTCTCTCTTCTATATCCTCTCTCTTCTATATCCTCTCTCTTCTATATCCTCTCTCTTCTATATCCTCTCTCTTCTATATCCTCTCTCTTCTATATCCTCTCTCTTCTATATCCTCTCTCTTCCACCTCCTCTCTCTTCCACCTCCTCTCTCTTCTATATCCTCTCTCTTCTATATCCTCTCTCTCCTATATCCTCTCTCTCCTATATCCTCTCTCTCCTATATCCTCTCTCTCCTATATCCTCTCTCTCCTATATCCTCTCTCTCCTATATCCTCTCTCTTCTATATCCTCTCTCTTCCACCTCCTCTCTCTTCTATATCCTCTCTCTTCTATATCCTCTCTCTTCTATATCCTCTCTCTCCTATATCCTCTCTCTCCTATATCCTCTCTCTCCTATATCCTCTCTCTCCTATATCCTCTCTCTCCTATATCCTCTCTCTCCTATATCCTCTCTCTCCTATATCCTCTCTCTCTCCTATATCCTCTCTCTTCTATATCCTCTCTCTTCTATATCCTCTCTCCTGCTCCCTCTTCTATATCATCTCTCTTCTATATCCTCTCTCCTGCTCCCTCTTCTATATCCTCTCTCTCCTATATCCTCTCTCTCCTATATCCTCTCTCTCCTATATCCTCTCTCTCCTATATCCTCTCTCTCCTATATCCTCTCTCTCCTATATCCTCTCTCTCCTATATCCTCTCTTCTATATCCTCTCTTCTATATCCTCTCTTCTATATCCTCTCTTCTATATCCTCTCTTCTATATCCTCTCTCTTCTATATCCTCTCTTCTATATCTTCTCTTCTATATCTTCTCTTCTATATCCTCTCTTCTATATCCTCTCTCTTCTATATCCTCTCTCTTCTATATCCTCTCTCTTCTATATCCTCTCTCTTCTATATCCTCTCTCTTCTATATCCTCTCTCCTGCTCTCTCTTCTATATCCTCTCTCTTCTATATCATCTCTCTTCTATATCCTCTCTCTTCCATCTCCTCTGTCTTTCCCCTCTCCCCCCACTGCATCTCTCTTTTCAGCTGTTCACTCTTTCCTCTATATTCTCTCTCACGTTCTTCTCTTCTGTAATTTTACACACTTTTCTTTTATTCAGAACTATACGGGCTGTGTGTATCCAGACGGTACTTTAGATCAGGACACACTCCCTCTCCCTCCCTCCCTCCCTCCCTCCCTCCCTCCCTCCCCCTCCCTCCCTCCCTCCCTCCCTCCCTCCCCTCCCTCCCTCCTCCTCCCCCTCTCTCTCTCCCTCTCTCCCTCTCTCCCTCTCCCCTCTCTCCCCCCTCCCTCCCCCCTCTCCCCCTCCCCCCCCTCCCTCCCTCCCTCCCTCCCTCCCCCCTCCCTCCCTCCCCTCCCTCCCTCCCTCCCTACCTTAGCGGCTGTGTGTATCCAGATGGCAGCGTTGAAGAGGACGTGGTCACACAGCTGTTTGAGGAGTGGCGCTCCGTGGGTTAACCCGTCCAGGTACTTAGCAAAGGACAAGAACTGTTCCAGCACCGCTCTGGTGATGTGGACCCTGGACGACTGGGGGGAGAGAGAGAGAGAGAGAGAGAGAGAGAGAGAGAGAGAGAGAGAGAGAGAGAGAGAGAGAGAGAGAGAGAGAGAGAGAGAGAGAGAGAGAGAGAGAGAGAGGGGGCGGGGGGGAGAGAGAGAGCGCAAGAGGGCGAGAGAGAGAGAGAGAGAGAGAGCGAGAGAGAGAGAGAGAGCGAGAGAGCGAGAGAGAGCGAGAGGGCGAGAGAGAGAAGAGAGTCAACCTGTCAATCAATCATTCAAACCAAACACCGCTCTGGTGATGTGGACCCTGGACGGCTGGGGGGGAGAGAGAATCAATCAAATCAGTAACTCAATCAGTCGTATTCAACGTGTACCTTCTCCAGCAGGTACCCGATCACCAGGAATCCTTTTCCCCCCAGCATCTGTTCCTGCATGGCCACGGAGCTCTTCAACAGATCAACCAGGAACGCCAGGAGGGTGGCACTGCGACACAAACACACACACACAATTTAACATAGAGAACACACACACACTCAATTTAACATAGAGAACACACACACACACACAATTTAACATAGAGAACACACACACACACACAATTTAACATAGAGAACACACACACACACACACACACACAATTTAACATAGAGAACACACACACACACACACAATTTAACATAGAGAACACACACACACACACACAATTTAACATAGAGAACACACACACACACACACACACACACACACACAATTTAACATAGAGAACACACACACACACACAATTTAACATAGAGAACACACACACACACACACACACACACACACACACACACACACACACACACACACACACACACACACACACACACACACACACACACACACACACACACACACACACACACACACACACACACACTTTAACATAGAGAACACACACACAAACAATTTAACATCACACACACACACATTATCTGTAAATACATACAGTATGATAGCAAATATTTATTAAGTGAATCTGAAGAACCAATCATGAAGAACCAGTCATGAATCACCAATCATGAATCACCAATCACGAAGAACCAGTCATGAATCACCAATCATGAATCACCAATCACGAATCACCAATCATGAATCACCAATCATGAATCACCAATCATGAATCACCAATCACGAAGAACCAGTCATGAATCACCAATCATGAATCACCAATCATGAATCACCAATCATGAATCACCAATCATGAATCACCAATCACGAAGAACCAATCATGAATCACCAATCATGAATCACCAATCATGAATCACCAATCATGAATCACCAATCATGAATCACCAATCATGAATCACCAATCATGAATCACCAATCATGAATCACCAATCATGAATCACCAATCATGAATCACCAATCATGAAGCACCAATATGTGGCAGAAAGCCTAGAGGGAAAGAGTGTTGAGCCGCTAACCGAAAGGTTGCTGGTTTGAATCCCTGAGCCGACTTGGTGAAAATCTGTCTACGTGGTTTAAGACACTTTACCCTAATTGCTCCTGTAAATGGATAAGAGTGTCTGCAATCAATCCCTGATATACTGTAGTCTGAGAATGTAGTGACAGTAACTAGCTCCTCTCTGGTAGTTGAATTACAGAGTTATAGTACTGTGCCCTTGGACGCTAAAAAAGAGCTGTGCTGCTTCGATCAATGACCAGTCAAAGGCATACGAGACTGTTGATCATTCTGTTTTGCTGAAGAAATGCCTAGGATATACAGCCTGTTTATGGTTTCAGAATTATCTCGGTGACAGAACTCAGGCCATCTTAACAGGTTAATATGGCTAGGCGTTCCCCTAGGGGAACTCACCCCCCCAATTCAGCTGAAAAGGTGGCGCGGGAAATTCAAAAAATATTCTTTAGAAATATTTAACTTTCACACATTAACATCCAATACAGCAAATGAAAGATAAACATCTTGTTGATCTACCCATTGTGTCCAATTTTTAAAATGTTTTACAGCGAAAACAACATATATTTATGTTAGATCACCACCAAACCCAGGTCATCTTAACAGGTTAAATATGAACTTGATTCAAAAAGGTGTTCCTCAGGGTTCTACTTTGTGTCCATTATTGTTTCACTTTGTATATTAAAGACATAGGACATCGGTGCAGCAGGCCATTCATGAACTTCAGCAAGGCTTTGATTCAGTTCAGAAATCACTTACAGATCTTAAATGAATGTTAACTTTTTGCGTCGAGCAATCCCGTATCCGGGAGCGTAATGATAGCCTCAAGCTCATTATCATAACGTTAATGTTTGAACGTTTAAATGATTGACAAGTTTAAATGATTGATTGAGGACCTCTATGTAGTTGGATGTGATTGTCTTTATTAAATGTGTATTTTTTATAACTTTTTATTAACTTTATAATGTTAACTGTGTGCTGAAATGTATTGTTTTATACACATGCGTATGTTGTTTAAATATTCTGATTTTATTGTAATGTGTACAGGGATCTCTTGTAGATTTTAGTCTCAATGTTTAAATAAAAGTTCAATCAAATAAAAAAGTGTATAGTATATAGTTCTAGTAGTATAATAACAGTATATAGTTCTAATAGTATAATAACAGTATATAGTTCTAGTAGTACTGTAACAGTATATAGTTATAGTAGTATAATAACAGTATATAGTTATAGTAGTACTGTAACAGTATATAGTTCTAGTAGTACTGTAACAGTATATAGTTCTAGTAGTATAATAACAGTATATAGTTATAGTAGTATAGTAACAGTATATAGTTCTAGTAGTACTGTAACAGTATATAGTTCTAGTAGTATAATAACAGTATATAGTTCTAGTAGTATAATAACAGTATATAGTTATAGTAGTATAATAACAGTATATAGTTATAGTAGTATAATAACAGTATATAGTTATAGTAGTACTGTAACAGTATATAGTTCTAGTAGTATAATAACAGTATATAGTTCTAGTAGTATAATAACAGTATATAGTTATAGTAGTATAATAACAGTATATAGTTATAGTAGTACTGTAACAGTATATAGTTATAGTAGTATAATAACAGTATATAGTTATAGTAGTATAATAACAGTATATAGTTATAGTAGTACTGTAACAGTATATAGTTATAGTAGTATAATAACAGTATATAGTTATAGTAGTATAATAACAGTATATAGTTCTAGTAGTATAATAACAGTATATAGTTCTAGTAGTACTGTAACAGTATATAGTTCTAGTAGTATAATAACAGTATATAGTTCTAGTAGTATAATAACAGTATATAGTTATAGTAGTATAATAACAGTATATAGTTATAGTAGTACTGTAACAGTATATAGTTATAGTAGTATAATAACAGTATATAGTTATAGTAGTATAATAACAGTATATAGTTATAGTAGTACTGTAACAGTATATAGTTATAGTAGTATAATAACAGTATATAGTTATAGTAGTATAATAACAGTATATAGTTCTAGTAGTATAATAACAGTATATAGTTATAGTAGTATAATAACAGTATATAGTTATAGTAGTACTGTAACAGTATATAGTTATAGTAGTATAATAACAGTATATAGTTATAGTAGTATAATAACAGTATATAGTTATAGTAGTATAGTAACAGTATATAGTTCTAGTAGTACTGTAACAGTATATAGTTCTAGTAGTATAATAACAGTATATAGTTCTAGTAGTATAATAACAGTATATAGTTATAGTAGTATAATAACAGTATATAGTTATAGTAGTATAATAACAGTATATAGTTATAGTAGTACTGTAACAGTATATAGTTCTAGTAGTATAATAACAGTATATAGTTATAGTAGTATAATAACAGTATATAGTTATAGTAGTATAATAACAGTATATAGTTATAGTAGTATAATAACAGTATATAGTTATAGTAGTACTGTAACAGTATATAGTTATAGTAGTACTGTAACAGTATATAGTTATAGTAGTACTGTAACAGTATATAGTTATAGTAGTATAATAACAGTATATAGTTCTAGTAGTATAATAACAGTATATAGTTATAGTAGTATAATAACAGTATATAGTTATAGTAGTACTGTAACAGTATATAGTTATAGTAGTATAATAACAGTATATAGTTATAGTAGTATAATAACAGTATATAGTTATAGTAGTATAGTAACAGTATATAGTTCTAGTAGTACTGTAACAGTATATAGTTCTAGTAGTATAATAACAGTATATAGTTCTAGTAGTATAATAACAGTATATAGTTATAGTAGTATAATAACAGTATATAGTTATAGTAGTATAATAACAGTATATAGTTATAGTAGTACTGTAACAGTATATAGTTCTAGTAGTATAATAACAGTATATAGTTATAGTAGTATAATAACAGTATATAGTTATAGTAGTATAATAACAGTATATAGTTATAGTAGTATAATAACAGTATATAGTTATAGTAGTACTGTAACAGTATATAGTTATAGTAGTACTGTAACAGTATATAGTTATAGTAGTATAATAACAGTATATAGTTATAGTAGTATAATAACAGTATATAGTTATAGTAGTACTGTAACAGTATATAGTTATAGTAGTATAGTAACAGTATATAGTTCTAGTAGTATAATAACAGTATATAGTTATAGTAGTACTGTAACAGTATATAGTTATAGTAGTATAATAACAGTATATAGTTCTAGTAGTATAATAACAGTATATAGTTATAGTAGTATAATAACAGTATATAGTTATAGTAGTATAATAACAGTATATAGTTATAGTAGTACTGTAACAGTATATAGTTATAGTAGTATAATAACAGTATATAGTTATAGTAGTATAATAACAGTATATAGTTCTAGTAGTATAATAACAGTATATAGTTATAGTAGTATAATAACAGTATATAGTTATAGTAGTACTGTAACAGTATATAGTTCTAGTAGTATAATAACAGTATATAGTTATAGTAGTATAATAACAGTATATAGTTATAGTAGTATAATAACAGTATATAGTTATAGTAGTACTGTAACAGTATATAGTTCTAGTAGTATAATAACAGTATATAGTTATAGTAGTATAATAACAGTATATAGTTATAGTAGTTGTCATGTCTGTCCTGTTCGTGTCAGGTTACCGTGAACCACACCCCCACAGAGACATCTCTCACACCCACCAGAGGGGGAGAGACGGAGAGGTATGGAGTCGGGGGGGGGGGGGTATATGACACCTCACACCCATTGCAAATCTTAATGCAGCAGTCAAAATCCCTTTGTCCTCTCACTGTGGAGGAATGAAATGTATGATGGGCCGATGGAGAACCTACCTCAGAACAGTAACATGCAATAAATGGACTTTTGGACAATAGGTTTCGTCAGCCAAAACGGTAGTAATGAGGATAGAATATGTAAAGGAAAGTTGTTGTTGTTGTTATGTTATTAAAAGTTAAATGACAACATTATAATGAAAACAGTGTAACTTGAAGAGTTTTCCCACCATGTGCTTGACGTTTGCATATTGTACGTTGTGTGGAAAATGTCCAGATCAAAGAGAATGTTTTCTCTCTCTCGCTCTCTTGAAATCCCTATTTTGCGTAACACGTGTCATATTGTGTTGGTCTGCTAGGGACCTGTTGTCATCGTACTAAGTTCTAATCAATGGCCCAGACTGTGTATATTATCATTTTAGCTTGTTAGTAACTAAATAATCAACTAGATTGGTGCGGTACGGAATGATTTAGTGAGACTCGGGTTTGTGCAGATTTCCAGATGAGATGTTCAGAATGAGAATGTAAGAAGGAAATTCATTAATTACCTGATTAATTTAAATCACATAATTAGAAACAGCTAATCATTCGCTGAACAGCAGTCCAACGTTACAACATAGTACTGTAACAGTATATAGTAGTGTAGCTCTAGATAGAGTAGTGCATTGCTGAGACATTAAATATGTAGAGGATTTAGCCCCTCATCTTTATACAGACTTACTAATGGCACCTTGGGGGGCTAGAACTCTGGGACACGCAGAGAGAGAGAGAGACACACATACATGGATAGATAAAGAGAGAGATCGAGAATGTGGGATCTTTCTCTCTTTTGTTCCCCGTCCCTCCCTCCTACTCACCACACGCTGGTGTCCACAGACCTCCCTCCCTCCCTCCTACTCACCACACAGTAGTGTCCACAGACCTCCCTCCCTCCCTCCTACTCACCACACGCTGGTGTCCACAGACCTCCCTCCCTCCTAATAACAACTCACCACACAGTGGTGTCCACAGACCTCCCTCCCTCCCTCCTACTCACAACACAGTGGTGTCCACAGACCTCCCTCCCTCCTACTCACAACACAGTGGTGTCCACAGACCTCCCTCCCTCCCTCCCTCCTACTCACAACACGCTGGTGTCCACAGACCTCCCTCCCTCCTAATCAAAACTCACCACACAGTGGTGTCCACAGACCTCCCTCCCTCCCTCCTACTCACCACACAGTGGTGTCCACAGACCTCCCTCCCTCCTACTCACAACACAGTGGTGTCCACAGACCTCCCTCCCTCCCTCCTACTCACCACACAGTGGTGTCCACAGACCTCCCTCCCTCCTAATCACAACTCACCACACAGTGGTGTCCACAGACCTCCCTCCCTCCCTCCTACTCACCACACAGTGGTGTCCACAGACCTCCCTCCCTCCCTCCTACTCACCACACGCTGGTGTCCACAGACCTCCCCTCCTCCTACTCACCACACGCTGGTGTCCACAGAGCTCTCCCTCCCTCCCTCCTACTCACCACACAGTGGTGTCCACAGACCTCCCTCCCTCCCTCCTACTCACCACACGCTGGTGTCCACAGACCTCCCTCCCTCCCTCCTACTCACCACACACTGGTGTCCACAGAGCTCTCCCTCCCTCCCTCCCTCCCTCCCTCCCTCCCTCCCTCCCTCCCTCCCTCCCTCCCTCCCTCCCTCCCTCCCTCCCTCCCTCCCTCCTACTCACCACACGCTGGTGTCCACAGAGCTGTCGTTGAGTTGTCTGTAGTCCAGTTGTGAGAAGAGAGGGAAGAGGACCTGAATCCCTCCTATAGAATGGATGGCACTGTGGATGGAGTGGGTAACTATGGCCTTCACATCCTACAGGAGAGAACACACTGTTAGGACACACACCCTGTAAAATGGGTCAATATGACCTTCATAACCTACAGGAGAGAAAACATACCATCAATACACAGTTTAAAGTCAGGGACACACACTGTAACGGCCGTTGTTGGTGGAAGGTTTGATTTGCTTGATCGTAGCTAGCTACATAGCTAGCTACATAGCCGTCTTTGTATCAAAGATAATTGTGTAGTCTAGAGCGATTTTCTAGGTTAGCTAGCCAGCTATTGTCGTTCTTTTAACGCAACGTAACGTAAACAACACTACTAGCTAGCCAGCTAGCCCCCGAATAACAGCACTGCAGAAACTATTACACTCATCGGAACGACTTGATTAGTGTAGTGTCAACAACGCACCCACTGCCAGCTAGCCTACTTCAGCAGTACTGTATCATTTTTAATCATTTTAGTCAATAAGATTCTTGCTACGTAGCTTAACTTTCTGAACATTCGAGACGTGTAGTCCACTTGTCATTCCAATCTCCTTTGCATTAGCGTAGCCTCTTCTGTAGCCTGTCAACTATGTGTCTGTTTATCCCTGTTCTCTCCTCTCTGCACAGACCATACAAACGCTCCACACCGCGTGGCCGCGGCCACCTAATCTGGTGGTCCCAGCGCGCACGACCCACGTGGAGTTCCAGGTCTCCGGTAGCCTCTGGAACTGCCGATCTGCGGTCAACAAGGCAGAGTTCATCTCAGCCTATGCCTCCCTCCAGTCCCTCGACTTCTTGGCACTAACGGAAACATGGATCACCACAGACAACACTGCTACTCCTACTGCTCTCTCTTCGTCCGCCCACGTGTTATCGCACACCCCGAGAGCTTCTGGTCAGCGGGTGGTGGCACCGGGATCCTCATCTCTCCCAAGTGGTCATTCTCTCTTTCTCCCCTTACCCATCTGTCTATCGCCTCCTTTAAATTCCATGCTGTCACAGTTACCAGCCCTTTCAAGCTTAACATCCTTATCATTTATCGCCCTCCAGGTTCCCTCGAGAGTTCATCAATGAGCTTGATGCCTTGATAAGCTCCTTTCCTGAGGACGGCTCACCTCTCACAGTTCTGGGCGACTTTAACCTCCCCACGTCTACCTTCGACTCATTCCTCTCTGCCTCCTTCTTTCCACTCCTCTCCTCTTTTGACCTCACCCTCTCACCTTCCCCCTACTCACAAGGCAGGCAATACGCTCGACCTCATCTTTACTAGATGCTGTTCTTCCACTAACCTCATTGCAACTCCCTCCAAGTCTCCGACCACTACCTTGTATCCTTTTCCCTCTCGCTCTCATCCAACACCTCCCACACTGCCCCTACTCGGATGGTATCGCGCCGTCCCAACCTTCGCTCTCTCTCCCCACTACTCTCTCCTCTTCCATCCTATCATCTCTTCCCTCCGCTCAAACCTTCTCCAACCTATCTCCTGATTCTGCCTCCTCAACCCTCCTCTCCACCCTCTCTGCATCCTTTGACTCTCTATGTCCCCTATCCTCCAGGCCGGCTCGGTCCTCCCCTCCCGCTCCGTGGCTCGATGACTCATTGCGAGCTCACAGAACAGGGCTCCGGGCAGCCGAGCGGAAATGGAGGAAAACTCGCCTCCCTGCGGACCTGGCATCCTTTCACTCCCTCCTCTCTACATTTTCCTCCTCTGTCTCTGCTGCTAAAGCCACTTTCTACCACGCTAAATTCCAAGCATCTGCCTCTAACCCTAGGAAGCTCTTTGCCACCTTCTCCTCCCTCCTGAATCCTCCTCCCCCTCCCCCCTCCTCCCTCTCTGCAGACGACTTCGTCAACCATTTTGAAAAGAAGGTCGACGACATCCGATCCTCGTTTGCTAAGTCAAACGACACCGCTGGTTCTGCTCACACTGCCCTACCCTGTGCTCTGACCTCTTTCTCCCCTCTCTCTCCAGATGAAATCTCGCGTCTTGTGACGGCCGGCCGCCCAACAACCTGCCCGCTTGACCCTATCCCCTCCCCTCTTCTCCAGACCATTTCCGAAGACCTTCTCCCTTACCTCACCTCGCTCATCAACTCATCCCTGACCGCTGGCTACGTCCCTTCCGTCTTCAAGAGAGCGAGAGTTGCACCCTTCTGAAAAACCTACACTCGATCCCTCCGATGTCAACAATTACAGACCAGTATCCCTTCTTTCTTTTCTCTCCAAAACTCTTGAACGTGCCGTCCTTGGCCAGCTCTCCCGCTATCTCTCTCTGAATGACCTTCTTGATCCAAATCAGTCAGGTTTCAAGACTAGTCATTCAACTGAGACGGCTCTCCTCTGTATCACGGAGGCGCTCCGCACTGCTAAAGCTAACTCTCTCTCCTCTGCTCTCATCCTTCTAGATCTATCGGCTGCCTTCGATACTGTGAACCATCAGATCCTCCTCTCCACCCTCTCCGAGTTGGGCATCTCCGGCGCGGCCCACGCTTGGATTGCGTCCTACCTGACAGGTCGCTCCTACCAGGTGGCGTGGCGAGAATCTGTCTCCTCACCACGCGCTCTCACCACTGGTGTCCCCCAGGGCTCTGTTCTAGGCCCTCTCCTATTCTCGCTATACACCAAGTCACTTGGCTCTGTCATAACCTCACATGGTCTCTATATATATATATATATATATATATATGCCATTTAGCAGACGCTTTTATCCTATCATTGCAGACGCTTTTCTCCTATCATTGCTATGCAGACGACTCACAACTACTCTTCTCCTTTCCCCCTTCTGATGACCAGGTGGCGAATCGCACCTCTGCATGTCTGGCAGACATATCAGTGTGGATGACGGATCACCACCTCAAGCTGAACCTCGGCAAGACGGAGCTGCTCTTCCTCCCGGGGAAGGACTGCCCGTTCCATGATCTCGCCATCACGGTTGACAACTCCATTGTGTCCTCCTCCCAGAGCGCTAAGAACCTTGGTGTGATCCTGGACAACACCCTGTCGTTCTCAACCAACATCAAGGCGGTGACCCGTTCCTGTAGGTTCATGCTCTACAACATCCGCAGAGTACGACCCTGCCTCACACAGGAAGCGGCGCAGGTCCTAATCCAGGCACTTGTCATCTCCCGTCTGGACTACTGCAACTCGCTGTTGGCTGGGCTCCCTGCCTGTGCCATTAAACCCCTTCAACTCATCCAGAACGCCGCAGCCCGTCTGGTGTTCAACCTTCCCAAGTTCTCTCACGTCACCCCGCTCCTCCGTTCTCTCCACTGGCTTCCAGTTGAAGCTCGCATCCGCTACAAGACCATGGTGCTTGCCTACGGAGCTGTGAGGGGAACGGCACCTCAGTACCTCCAGGCTCTGATCAGGCCCTACACCCAAACAAGGGCACTGCATTCATCCACCTCTGGCCTGCTCGCCTCCCTACCACTGAGGAAGTACAGCTCCCGCTCAGCCCAGTCAAAACTGTTCGCTGCTCTGGCCCCCCAATGGTGGAACAAACTCCCTCACAACGCCAGGACAGCGGAGTCAATCACCACCTTCCGGAGACACCTGAAACCCCACCTCTTTAAGGAATACCTAGGATAGGATAAGTATTCCCTCTCACCCCCCCTTTAAGATTTAGATGCACTATTGTAAAGTGACTGTTCCACTGGATGTCATAAGGTGAATGCACCAATTTGTAAGTCGCTCTGGATAAGAGCGTCTGCTAAATGACTTAAATGTAAATGTAAATGTAAATGGAAGAAGAGGAGGACCAACGCGCAGCGTGGTAAGTGTCCATATTGATAATTTATTATCATGAACACAAAACAAAACAACGAGAACGAAACAAAACAGTCCTGAATGGTGAATACAGACAACACAGAACGGACAATAATCAACCCACAACTCAAAGGCTGAAAACAGGCTGCCTAAGTATGGTTCTCAATCAGAGACAACCAGGCTGCCTATGTATGGTTCTCAATCAGGGACAACCAGGCTGCCTAAGTATGGTTCTCAATCAGGGACAACCAGGCTGCCTAAGTATGGTTCTCAATCAGAGACAACCAGGCTACCTAAGTATGGTTCTCAATCAGGGACAACCAGGCTGCCTAAGTATGGTTCTCAATCAGGGACAACCAGGCTGCCTAAGTATGGTTCTCAATCAGAGACAACCAGGCTGCCTAAGTATGGTTCTCAATCAGAGACAACCAGGCTGCCTAAGTATGGTTCTCAATCAGGGACAACCAGGCTGCCTAAGTATGGTTCTCAATCAGGGACAACCAGGCTACCTAAGTATGGTTCTCAATCAGGGACAAATGTTGACAGCTGCCTCTGATTGAGAACCACACCAGGCCAAACACAGAAATACCAAATTATAGAAAAAGGAACATAGACAACCCACCCAACTCCCTGACCATACTAAAACAAAGACATAACAAAAGACAACCCACCCAACTCACGCCCTGACCATACTAAAACAAAGACATAATAAAAGACAACCCACCCAACTCACGCCCTGACCATACTAAAACAAAGACATAATAAAAGACAACCCACCCAACTCACGCCCTGACCATACTAAAACAAAGACAACCCACCCAACTCACGCCCTGACCATACTAAAACAAAGACAACCCACCCAACTCACGCCCTGACCATACTAAAACAAAGACAACCCACCCAACTCACGCCCTGACCATACTAAAACAAAGACGTGACACACACACACTCCACCCCCTTCCTCACCCCCCTCCCTCCCTCACCCCCTCCCTCCCTCACCCCTCCCTCCCTCACTCAGCCACCCCACCCGCCTCCCTCCCCCCTCCCTCCCTCACCCCCCCTCCCTCACCCCTCCCTCCCTCACCCCCCATCACCCCTCCCTCCCTCACTCAGCCACCCCCACCCGCCTCCCTCCCCCTCCCTCCCTCCCTCCCTCCCTCACCCCCTCCCTCCCTCACCCTCCCTCCCTCACTCAGCCACCCCACCCCCCTCCCTCCCTCACTCAGCCACCCCACCCCCCCCCTCCTCCACCCCCTCCCTCCCTCCCTCACCCCCCCCCCCCCCCCTCCCTCCCTCACCCCCCTCACTCAGCCACCCCACCCACCCGCCTCCCTCCCCCTCCCTCCCTCACCCCCTCCCTCACCCCTCCCTCCCTCACTCAGCCACCCCACCCGCCTCCCTCCCCTCCCTCTCTCACCCCCTCCCTCCCTCCCCCCACTGACCTGCAGCATGAGTGCGTGTGGTGAGTGAACGAAGTTGGATGTGTTCTCTCTGGGCGATGACTCCAGACAGAGCTGTGCGTCGGTGGCCTTGGCGTTGTAGGTGAAAGAGATGGAGCTGGCCAGCTTCCCGTCATACAGGACCTACAGTACATTTCACATTTCAGTCATTTAGTAAACTCTCTTATCCAGAGGGACTTACAGTCAGCGCATTCATCTTAATGGGATACAGCAAGAGTACGGCAATTAAGACATTTTTATACCTCCCCAGAGTCAGACACTACTTCTATGCTAGCATGCCCATAGACTACTAGTCATTGAGCTAACGCTAGTTAGCATTGGTTCAGTTAGCATTGGTTCAGTTAGCATTGGTTCAGTTAGCATTGGTTCAGTTAGCATTGGTTCAGTTAGCATTGGTTCAGTTAGCATTGGTTCAGTTAGCATTGGTCCCTCCCACCGCCAAAATGATATCAACGAGTTCATTTGACTCTGGGGAAGTAGAAAAGATCAGTTTCCCTTCAATTGTAGAGAACCACATAGTCACAGTCGTAGTCTGTCCAACTTTTCCTCAACAACCTGCCTACCTGCTTATGGTGCTCTGCCAAGTGGATATCACTCTCCGACTTAAACTTAAAGGTGCTCTACAGGGGGACAGAGAGGAGGAGGGGGAGATAAGGGGATATAGGGGAGGAGGGGGAGATAAGGGGATATAGAGGAGGAGGGGGAGATAAGGGGATATAGAGGAGGAGGGGGGAGATAAGGGGATATAGGAGGAGGGGGAGATAAGGGGAGGAGGGGGAGATAAGGGGATATAGGGGAGGAGGGGGAGATAAGGGGATATAGAGGAGGAGGGGGAGATAAGGGGATATAGAGGAGGAGGGGGAGATAAGGGATATAGGAGGAGGGGAGATAAGGGAGGAGGGGAGATAAGAGGATATAGGGGAGATAGGGGAGAGAGAGGAGGAGGGGAGATAAGGGATATAGGGGAGATAGGGGGAGAGAGAGGGGGAGGGGGAGATAAGGGGATATAGGGGAGATAGGGGGAGAGAGAGGAGGAGGGGGAGATAAGGGGATATAGGGGAGATAGGGGGAGAGAGAGGAGGAGGGGGAGATAAGGGGATATAGGGGAGATAGGGGGAGAGAGAGGAGGAGGGGGAGATAAGGGGAGAGAGGGGAGGAGGGGGAGATAAGGGGATATAGGGGAGGAGGGGGAGATAAGGGGATATAGGGAGAGGGGGAGATAGAGGAGAAGGGGGAGATAAGGGGATATAGGGGAGAGAGGGAGATAGAGGAGGAGGGGGAGATAAGGGATATAGGGGAGGAGGGGGAGATAAGGCGAGATAGAGGAGGAGGGGAAGATAAGGGGAGATAGAGGGGGATATAAGGGGAGATAGAGGAGGGGGAGTTACGGGGAAATATGGGAGGAGGGGGAGATAAGGGGAGATAGAGGAGGAGGAGGAGATAAGGCGGAGATAGAGGGGGAGATAAGGGGGAGATAGAGGGGGAAGATAAGGGGGAGATAGATGGGGGAGATAAGGGGATATAGAGGAGGAGGGGGAAAGGTAGGAAATACAATATATTAATTCATGAAAGAAAAGAAGGCATAGATAGAGAGGAATGACATAGAATGGATTGTGTTTGTGTTAGTGAAATGAACACAGCGTTCATCTCTCGACCCCAAGTTACCTACAAAAGCCAACCTAGTTAACTAGTAAGGTTAAACTAGTTACCTACAAAGGTCAACCTAGTTAACTAGTAAGGTCAACGGAGTTACCTACTAAGGTCTACCTAGTTACCTACAAAGGTCAACCTAGTTACCTACAAAGGTCAACCTGGTTACCTACTAAGGTCAATCAAGTTACCTACTAAGGTCAATCAAGTTACCTACTAAGGTCAGCATAGTTGCATACTAAGGTCAACCTAGTTACCTACTAAAACTACTCAAACTAGTTTTATGTTAAGGTTAACCTAGTTACCTATTAAGGTCCACCTAGTTACCTATTAAGGTCAATCTAGTTCTGTTAATGTTAACATTGCTATCTACAAAGGTCAACAAATCAAAGCAAGTCAAATCAAATGTATTTGTCAAATACACATGGTTAGCAGATGTTAATGCGGGTGTAGCGAAATGCTTGTGTTTCTAGTTCCGACAATGCAGTAATAACCAACAAGTAATCTAGCTAACAATTCCAAAACTACTACCTTATACACACAAGTGTAAAGGGATAAAGAACATGTACATAAAGATATATGAATGAGTGATGGTACAGAGCAGCATAGGCAAGATGCAGTAGATGGTATCGAGTACAGTATATACATATGAGATGAGTAATGTAGGGTATGTAAACAAAGTGGCATAGTTAAAGTGGCTAGTGTTACATGTGTTACATAAGGATGCAGTAGATGATATAGAGTACAGTATATACATATACATATGATATGAATAATGTAGGATATGTAAACATTATATAAGGTAGCATTGTTTAAAGTGGCTAGTGATATATTTTACATCAATTTCCATCAATTCCCATTATTAAAGTGGCTGGAGTTGAGTCAGTGTGTTGGCAGCAGCCACTCAATGTTAGTGGTGGCTGTTTAACAGTCTGATGGCCTTGAGATAGAAGCTGTTTTTCAGTCTCTCGGTCCCAGCTTTGATGCACCTGTACTGACCTCGCCTTCTGGATGATAGCGGGGTGAACAGGCAGTGGTTCGGGTGGTTGTTGTCCTTGATGATCTTTATGGCCTTCCTGTGACATTGGGTGGTGTAGGTGTCCTGGAGGGCAGGTAGTTTGCCCCCGGTGATGCGTTGTGCAGACCTCACAACCCTCTGGAGAGCCTTGCGGGTGTGGGCAGAGCAGTTGCCGTACCAGGCGTTGATACAGCCCGCCAGGATGCTCTCGGTTGTGCATCTGTAGAAGTTTGTGAGTGCTTTTGGTGACAAGCCAAATTTCTTCAGCCTCCTGAGGTTGAAAAGGCGCTGCTACGCCTTCTTCACGATGCTGTCTGTGTGGGTGGACCATTTCAGTTTGTCTGTGTACACCGAGGAACTTAAAACATACAACCCTCTCCACTACTGTCCCGTCGATGTGGATAGGGGGGTGTTCCCTCTGCTGTTTCCTGAAGTCCACAATCATCTCCTCAGTTTTGTTGACGTTGAGTGTGAGGTTATTTTCCTGACACCACACTCCGAGGGCCCTCACCTCCTCCCTGTAGGCCGTCTCGTCGTTGTTGGTAATCAAGCCTACCACTGTAGTGTCGTCTGCAAACTTGATGATTGAGTTGGAGGCGTGCATGGCCACGCAGTCATGGGTGAACAGGGAGTACATGAGAGGGCTCAGAACGCACCCTTGTGGGGCCCCAGTGTTGAGGATCAGCGGGGTGGAGATGTTGTTACCTTCCCTCACCACCTGGGGGCGGCCCGTCAGAAAGTCCAGGATACAGTTGCACAGGGCGGGGTCGAGACCCAGGTTCTCGAGCTTGATGACGAGTTGGAGGGTACTATGGTGTTAAATGCTGAGCTGTAGTCGATGAACAGCATTCTCACATAGGTATTCCGATTGTCCAGATGGGTTAGGGCTGTGTGCAGTGTGGTTGAGATTACATCGTCTGTGGACCTATTTGGGAAATAAGCAAATTGGAGTGGGTCTAGGGTGTCAGGTATGGTGGAGGTGATATGGTCCTTGACTAGTCTCTCAAAGCACTTCATGATGACGGAAGTGAGTGCTACGGGGCGGTAGTCGTTTAGCTCAGTTACCTTAGCTTTCTTGGGAACAGGAACAATGGTGGCCCTCTTGAAGCATGTGGGAACAGCAGACTGGGATAAGGTTTGATTGAATATGTCCGTAAACACACCAGCCAGCTGGTCTGCACATGCTCTGAGGACGCGGCTGGGGATGCCGTCTGGGCCTGCAGCCTTGCGAGGGTTAGCACGTTTAAATGTTTTACTCACGTCGGCTGCAGTGAAGGAGAATCTGCATGTTTTCGTTGCAGGCCGTGTCAGTGGCACTGTATTGTCCTCAAAGCGGGCAAAAAAGTTATTTAGTCTGCCTGGGAGCAAGACATCCTGGTCCGTGACTGGGCTGGTTTTCTTCTTGTAGTCCGTAATTGACTGTAGACCCTGCCACATGCCTCTTGTGTCTGAGCCGTTGAATTGCGACTCTACTTTGTCTTTATACTGACGCTTAGCTTGTTTGATTGCCTTGCGGAGGGAATAGTTACACTGTTTGTATTCGGTCATGTTTCCGGTCACCTTGCCCTGATTAAAAGCAGTGGTTCGGGCTTTCAGTTTCACGCGAATGCTGCCATCAATCCACAGTTTCTGGTTTGGGAAAATGTTTTAATCGTTGCTATGGGAACGACATCTTCAACGCACGTTCGAATGAACTCGCACACCGAATCAGCGTATTCGTCAATATTGTTATCACTGATGTACTTGCCCATGAACTCGCTCACCGAATCAGCTTATTCATCAATGTTGTCGTTTGACCCAATGCAGAACACCAGTCCACGTGATCGAAGCAATCTTGAAGCGTGGAATCAGATTGGTCGGACCAGCGTTGAACAGACCTCAGCGCGGGAGCTTCTTGTTTAAGTTTCTGTCTGTAGGATCAACAAGTCGTGGTCAGCTTTTCCGAAAGGAGGGCAGGGCAGGGCCTTATATGCGTCGCGGAAGTTAGAATAGCAATGATCCAAGGTTTTTCCTGCCCTGGTTGCGCAATCGATATGCTGATAAAATTTAGGGAGTCTTGTTTTCAGATTTGCCTTGTTAAAATCCCCAGCTACAATTTAGCCTCCGGATAAATGGATTCCAGTTTGCAAAGAGTCAAATAAAGTTCGTTCAGAGCCATTGATGTGTCTGCTTGGGGGGGGGGGAATATATACGGCTGTGATTATAATCGAAGAGAATTCTCTTGGTAGATAATGAGGTCGACATTTGATTGTGAGGAAATCTAAATCAGGTGAACAGAAGGACTTGAGTTCCTGTATGTTGTTGTGATCACGTGACGTTAACCATGAAGCATACGCCCCCGCCCCTCTTCTTACCAGAAAGATGGTTGTTTCTGTCGGCGCGATGCGTGGAGAAACCAGCTGGCTGCACCGATTCCGATAGCGTCTCGCCAGTGAGCCATGTTTCCGTGAAGCAAAGAACGTTACAGTCTCTGATGTCCCTCTGGAATGCTACCCTTGCTCGAATTTCATCAACCTTGTTGTCAAGAGACTGGACATTGGCGAGGAGAATGCTGGGGAGTGGTGCACGATGTGCCCGTCTCCGGTGTCTGACCAGAAGACCGCCTCGTTTCCCACTTTTACGGATTCGTTTTTTTGGGTCGCCGGCTGGGATCCATTCCGTTGTCCTGGTTGAAGGGCAGAACACAGGATCCGCTTCGCGAAAGTCATATTCTTGGTCGTACTGATGGTGAGTTGACGCTGATCTTATATTCAGTAGTTCTTCTCGACTGTATGTAATGAAACCTAAGATGACCTGGGGTACTAATGTAAGAAATAACACGTAAAAAAACAAAAAACTGCATAGTTTCCTAGGAACGCGAAGCGAGGCGGCCATCTCTGTCGGCGCCGGAAGTCAACTTACTAGCTTGTAGTTTTTCATGTTGTCTGCCTGTATTTTTGTTGTTGTAATGACTTGGTCAGGGTGCTCTTGAAAAAGAGATTTTAATCTCAATGAGCCATTCCTGGTTAAATAAATACAAATAAATAGATGGGTGTTTGTTAAATTGTGATTTTAATGAATGGCGCCAATTTGGAGCGTAAGTTTCCTTTACCTGTGAGGAGAGGTTTTTAGAGGAGCAGCCGGAAAGGGCTCCGTGAGCAACGAGAACCATTTCAAACTACTCAACTCCGCCCACATACTCTGGTGTGTGTGTGTGTGTGTGTGTGTAGCATGGTTTAGCCCTACCTTGTAGCCCGGACCCAGTTGATGTATGGCGAAGATCTGAGCGGGGTTGAGAGCCTCACTGAACACGTAGATGGCCCCCAGCTGACCACAGAACACCCTGTTAGCATCTGCCGTCTCCGACGAACCTAGAAAACACTTATCATAACTCTGTAGAGAGAGAGAGGTGGGGAGAGAGAGAGAGAGAGAGAGAGAGAGAGAGAGAGAGAGAGAGAGAGAGAGAGAGAGAGAGAGAGAGAGAGAGAGAGAGAGAGAGGTGGGGAGAGAGAGAGAGAGAGAGAGAGAGAGAGAGAGAGAGAGAGAGAGAGAGAGAGAGAGAGAGAGAGAAGAGAGAGAGAGAGAGAGAGAAAGAGAGAGAGAGATGGGGAGAGAGAGAGAGAGAGAAAGAGAGAGAGAGAAAGAGAGAGAGAGAGAGAGAGGTGGGGAGAGAGAGAGAGAGAGAGAGAGAGAGAGAGAGAGAGAGAGAGAGAGAGAGAGAGAGAGAGAGAGAGAGAGAGGTGGGGAGAGAGAGAGAGAGAGAGAGAGAGAGAGAGAGAGAGAGAGAGAGAGAGAGAGAGAGGGGAGGTCATTAGTAATTCCTAATATGCATTCAACAGTAGTTCATAATAACAGTCTTGGTCATTCAACAGTAATTCTTAATAACAGTCTTGATCTCACAGAGGGAGAAGTCCAGATATGATCAAAACCTTTCTGTCGTCCAGACACACACACACACACACACACACACACACACACACACACACACACACACACACACACACACACACACACACACACACACACACACACACACACACACACACACACAGGTGTATCATGCTTCTCCCAGGCATCACTAATCAACTCGCTGAGGAAGATCAAACGATCCTTCATCACACGAGCCACAGACACCCAACAGAATAAATCACTGATCACAGAGACACCTGGTAACCTGAGGTTGCAGCAAACAGGTCCACAGGATGTAGAGATGTACAACAATGTCCTGTTAATGTCCTGTTAATGTCCTGTCATACACCCCCAGATGCTACGTCACAGACTCAGGATACGCCACAATAATTAATTTCATGTTAGTAAGACTCTCTTACCCAGAGTGACTTGCAGGTGCAAAAAGGCTTGTGCCTTGCTCAATGGGCCCATCGACAGATTCTTCACGTAGTCGGCTCTGGGATTCAAACCAGCAACCGTTTTTTTTTTTTTTTTTTTATACCACTAACCCAACGCTCTTAATCACCAGGCTAACCTCCCTTTCTCCTGAAGTGTACACTACTACACACAGCTCTAAAAGCATTGGATTGAAGGAGGGCTGACAGGGAGTTTGATTGGGATTTATCGGATATCTCCAAAACATCAATCCGCAGGAACAAGGGACACGTTGTTTTCACGGTAACGGGGAGATGGAAAGGGGGGATTTCTTACGTCGTTGGTGTTGACGTGCCAGGCCATGTCACCGTAAGAGACCAGCTGACCGTTGACATAGCAACGGATCTCACTGTTCCTCCAGCGGTTGTAGATGTGGACGATGCTGATCATGTACCACTGAAACACAGAGAGGGGGGTTAGAGAGGGTTAGAGGGGGTTAGAGAGCGATAGAGGGGGCTAGAGAGGGTTAGAGAGGGTTCGGGAGGGTTAGAGAGGGCTAGAGAGGGTTAGAGAGGGTTAGAGGGGGCTAGAGAGGGTTAGAGGGGGCTAGAGAGAGTTAGAGGGGGTTAGAGAGGGTTAGAGGGGCTAGAGAGGGTTAGAGGGGGTTAGACAGGGTTAGAGGGGCTAGAGGGGGTTAGAGAGGGTTGAAGAGGGTTAGAGAGGGTTGGAGAGGGTTAGAGAGGGTTATAGAGGGGGTTGGAGAGGGTTAGAGAGGGTTAGAGGGGGCTAGAGAGGGTTAGAGAGGGTTGAAGAGGGTTAGAGAGGGTTGGAGAGGGTTAGAGAGGGTTAGAAGAGGGTTAGGGATTTAAGGTTACAGGGCTGATATGTTAGGTTACAGGGCTGATATTTAAAGTTACAGGGCTGATATTTAAAGTTACAGGGCTGAGGATACAGGTTACAGGGCTGATATGTCAGGTTACAGGGCTGATATTTAAAGTTACAGGGCTGAGGATACAGGTTACAGGGCTGATATGTCAGGTTACAGGGCTGATATTTAAAGTTACAGGGCTGATATTTAAGGTTACAGGGCTGAGGATACAGGTTACAGGGCTGATATTTCAGGTTACAGGGCTGAGGATACAGGTTACAGGGCTGAGGATACAGGGCTGAGGATACAGGTTACAGGGCTGAGGATACAGGGCTGAGGATACAGGTTACAGGGTTGATATTTCAGGTGTCAGGGCACAGATTTAGGAGTTTAACTTCTTGGTGACAGGGGGGCAGTATTGAGTAGCTTGGAAGAATAAGGTGCCCAGAGTGAACTGCCTCCTACTCTATCCCAGATGCTAATATATGCATATTATTAGTAGTAGATTTGGATAGAACCACTCTTAAGTTTCTAAAACGGTTGGAATGATGTCTGTGAGTATAACTCATATGGCAGGCGAAAAACCTGAGAAAAAATCCAACCAGGAAGTGGGAAAACTGAGGTTTGTAGTTTTTCAACTCCTTGCCATTCCAATATACAGTGTCTATGGGGTCATATTGCACTTCCCAAGGCTTCCACTAGATGTCAACAGTCTTTAGAACATTGTTTCAGGCTTCTACTGTGAGGTGAGGGCGAATGAGAGGGGATTGAGCCAGGTGTCTGACAGAGTGTCACAGGCTCTAAGGCACGGTCACGAGAGAGTTATAGGGGTGGTCCTTCTGTAGCTATGGGTGGTCCTTCTGTAGCTCAGTTGGTAGAGCATGGCGCTTGTAACGCCAGGATAGTGGGTTCAATCCCCGTGACCACCCATACGTAGAATGTATGCACACATGACTGTAAGTTGCTTTGGATAAAAGCGTCTGCTAAATGGCATATATTATTATATTATATTTAGTTATAGCTCTCGTTCCATTGCTTTTCTAAAGACAGAGGAATTCTCCGGTTGGAACACTATTGAACATTTATGATAAAAACATCCTAAAGAATGATTCTATACAAGTTTCTACGAGGAGGTTCTACAGGGGGTTAGAGAGGGTTAGAGAGGGGAGGGAGGACAGGGGAGGGAGAGGGGAAGAGGAGAGGGGGAGAGGAGAGGGAGGATAGGTGGAAGAGAGGAGAGGGAGGATAGGTGGAAGAGAGGAGAGGGAGGATAGGTGGAAGAGGAGAGGGAGGGAGGATATGGGGAAGAGGAGAGGGAGGAAAGGGAGGGTGGAAGAGGAGAGGGGGAAGAGGAGAGAGGAGAGGGAGGATAGGTGGAAGAGGAGAGGGAGGATAGGGGGAGGAGGAGAGAGGAGAGGGAGGATAGGGGGAAGAGGAGAGGGAGAGGAGAGGAGAGGAGAGGAGAGGAGAGGAGAGGAGAGGAGAGGAGAGGAGAGGAGAGGAGAGGAGAGGAGAGGAGAGGATTTTTCTGGTGTCTTACAAAGCTGTTTCTGGGTGAGGATTGTGTAAACACACTCAGATGACAGACGTCCCTCATGAGTGGTGCTGAGTTGGCATGCTGTGTGTGTGTGTGTGTGTGTGTGTGTGTGTGTGTGTGTGTGTGTGTGTGTGTGTGTGTGTGTGTGTGTGTGTGTGTGTGTGTGTGTGTGTGTGTGTGTGTGTGTGTGTGTGTGTGTGTGTGTGTGTGTGTGTGTGTGTGTGTGTGTGTGTGTGTGTGTGTGATTGCGATGTTCAGGTCTTATCTCCTCCCATCACAGGCAGCAACGTCTAAAGTAGTGCACTATATAGGGAATATGGTTCCATAGGTCTCTGGTCTAAAGTAGTGCACTATATAGGGAATAGGGTTCCATAGGTCTCTGGTCTAAAGTAGTGCACTATATAGGGAATAGGGTTCCATAGGTCTCTGGTCTAAAGTAGTGCACTATATAGGGAATAGGGTGCCATAGGGCTCTGGTCTAAAGTAGTGCACTATATAGAGAATAGGGTGCCATAGGGCTCTGGTCTAAAGTAGTGCACTATATAGGGAATATGGTTCCATAGGTCTCTGGTCTAAAGTAGTGCACTATATAGGGAATAGGGTGCCATAGGGCTCTGGTCTAAAGTAGTGCACTATATAGAGAATAGGGTGCCATAGGGCTCTGGTCTAAAGTAGTGCACTATATAGGGAATATGGTTCCATAGGTCTCTGGTCTAAAGTAGTGCACTATATAGGGAATAGGGTTCCATAGGTCTCTGGTCTAAAGTAGTGCACTATATAGGGAATATGGTTCCATAGGTCTCTGGTCTAAAGTAGTGCACTATATAGGGAATAGGGTGCCATAGGGCTCTGGTCTAAAGTAGTGCACTATATAGAGAATAGGGTGCCATAGGGCTCTGGTCTAAAGTAGTGCACTATATAGGGAATAGGGTGCCATAGGGCTCTGGTCTAAAGTAGTGCACTATATAGGGAATAGGGTGCCATAGGGCTCTGGTCTAAAGTAGTGCACTATATAGGGAATAGGGTGCCATAGGGCTCTGGTCTAAAGTAGTGTACTATATAGGGAATAGGGTTCCATAGGGCTCTGGTCTAAAGTAGTGTACTATATAGGGAATAGGGTTCCATAGGGCTCTGGTCTAAAGTAGTGCACTATATAGGGAATAGGGTTCCATAGGTCTCTGGTCTAAAGTAGTGCACTATATAGGGAATAGGGTTCCATAGGGCTCTGGTCTAAAGTAGTGCACTATATAGGGAATATGGTTCCATAGGGCTCTGGTCTAAAGTAGTGCACTATATAGGGAATATGGTTCCATAGGTCTCTGGTCTAAAGTAGTGCACTATATAGGGAATATGGTTCCATAGGGCTCTGGTCTAAAGTAGTGCACTATATAGGGAATAGGGTTTCATAGGGCTCTGGTCTAAAGTAGTGCACTATATAGGGAATATGGTTCCATAGGGCTCTGGTCTAAAGTAGTGCACTATATAGGGAATATGGTTCCATAGGTCTCTGGTCTAAAGTAGTGCACTATATAGGGAATAGGGTTCCATAGGTCTCTGGTCTAAAGTAGTGCACTATATAGGGAATATGGTTCCATAGGGCTCTGGTCTAAAGTAGTGCACTATATAGGGAATAGGGTTCCATAGGTCTCTGGTCTACAGTAGTGCACTATATAGGGAATATGGTTCCATAGGTCTCTGGTCTAAAGTAGTGCACTATATAGGGAATATGGTTCCATAGGGCTCTGGTCTAAAGTAGTGCACTATATAGGGAATAGGGTTCCATAGGTCTCTGGTCTAAAGTAGTGCACTATATAGGGAATATGGTTCCATAGGGCTCTGGTCTAAAGTAGTGCACTATATAGGGAATAGGGTTCCATAGGTCTCTGGTCTAAAGTAGTGCACTATATAGGGAATAGGGTTCCATAGGGCTCTGGTCTAAAGTAGTGCAGTATATAGGGAATATGGTTCCATAGGTCTCTGGTCTAAAGTAGTGCACTATATAGGGAATAGGGTTCCATAGGTCTCTGGTCTAAAGTAGTGCACTATATAGGGAATAGGGTTCCATAGGTCTCTGGTCTAAAGTAGTGCACTATATAGGGAATAGGGTTCCATAGGGCTCTGGTCTAAAGTAGTGCACTATATAGGGAATAGGGTTCCATAGGTCTCTGGTCTAAAGTAGTGCACTATATAGGGAATAGGGTTCCATAGGTCTCTGGTCTAAAGTAGTGCACTATATAGGGAATAGGGTTCCATAGGTCTCTGGTCTAAAGTAGTGCACTATATAGGGAATAGGGTTCCATAGGTCTCTGGTCTACAGTAGTGCACTATATAGGGAATATGGTTCCATAGGGCTCTGGTCTAAAGTAGTGCACTATATAGGGAATAGGGTTCCATAGGTCTCTGGTCTAAAGTAGTGCACTATATAGGGAATAGGGTTCCATAGGGCTCTAATCTAAAGTAGTGCACTATATAGGGAATAGGGTTCCATAGGGCTCTGGTCTAAAGTAGTGCAGTATATAGGGAATATGGTTCCATAGGTCTCTGGTCTAAAGTAGTGCACTATATAGGGAATAGGGTTCCATAGGTCTCTGGTCTAAAGTAGTGCACTATATAGGGAATAGGGTTCCATAGGTCTCTGGTCTAAAGTAGTGCACTATATAGGGAATAGGGTTCCATAGGTCTCTGGTCTACAGTAGTGCACTATATAGGGAATATGGTTCCATAGGGCTCTGGTCTAAAGTAGTGCACTATATAGGGAATAGGGTTCCATAGGTCTCTGGTCTAAAGTAGTGCACTATATAGGGAATAGGGTTCCATAGGGCTCTAATCTAAAGTAGTGCACTATATAGGGAATAGGGTTCCATAGGGCTCTGGTCTAAAGTAGTGCAGTATATAGGGAATATGGTTCCATAGGTCTCTGGTCTAAAGTAGTGCACTATATAGGGAATAGGGTTCCATAGGTCTCTGGTCTAAAGTAGTGCACTATATAGGGAATAGGGTTCCATAGGTCTCTGGTCTAAAGTAGTGCACTATATAGGGAATAGGGTTCCATAGGGCTCTGGTCTAAAGTAGTGCACTATATAGGGAATAGGGTTCCATAGGTCTCTGGTCTAAAGTAGTGCACTATATAGGGAATAGGGTTCCATAGGTCTCTGGTCTAAAGTAGTGCACTATATAGGGAATAGGGTTCCATAGGTCTCTGGTCTAAAGTAGTGCACTATATAGGGAATAGGGTTCCATAGGTCTCTGGTCTAAAGTAGTGCACTATATAGGGAATAGGGTTCCATAGGTCTCTGGTCTAAAGTAGTGCACTATATAGGGAATAGGGTTCCATAGGTCTCTGGTCTAAAGTAGTGCACTATATAGGGAATAGGGTTCCATAGGTCTCTGGTCTAAAGTAGTGCACTATATAGGGAATAGGGTTCCATAGGTCTCTGGTCTAAAGTAGTGCACTATATAGGGAATAGGCAGGCTTGTTTTCAAATTGCTGTGCGTTTTGTTGCCAACCTATTTTGCTACCTGACAACTTTACGGGTTTCACTTTTTAATTACCGTTCATATATTTATTTTTTCCTCGACTTTTTCACTCCGGACGCTTTATCTGGACACGATTCGTCAGGACCTCCAACAGCCGAAGCTAAGTAGTAACATTAACATGATGCCTTCTAATTGCAGCCGCTGTGCTCGCCTTACGGCGAGGATAGCTGTACTGCAAGCCCAGCTTCAGACGCAATCGTTAGGCAAGGGTAATTTCAGTGTAGGAAAGGATGAAACAGCGTCTGTGCCACCAGTAAGTACAGATAGTAGTATAAATCCCCTGGCACAGTCCCCGCAGCCGGACAACTTTCTCACGGTTTCTGGTAGGAAATGCTGTAGGAACGCTCAACCGGTGTCGCTCATTCAGCAGACAGAAACTTTCAACCGGTTCTCCCCATTAAGCAGCGGGTCGGTGTCAGAGGCCGAGTCTTCTCTGGTCTCTACTCCTCCCGTTACGGGGTCTGAGACGCCGAAGCTTCCCACCATTAGCTCTGACAAATTGAAAACTCTAGTCATTGGCGACTCCATTACCCGCAGTATTAGACTTAAAGCGAATCATCCAGCGATCATACACTGTTTACCCGGGGCAGGGCTACCGACGTTAAGGCTAATCTGAAGATGGTGCTGGCTAAAGCTAAAACTGGCGAGTGTAGAGAGTATAGAGATATTGTTATCCACGTCGGCACCAACGATGTTAGGATGAAACAGTCAGAGATCACCAAGCGCAACATAGCTTCTGCGTGCATATCAGCTAGAAAGATGTGTCGGCATCGAGTAATTGTCTCTGGCCCCCTCCCAGTTAGGGGAGTGATGAGCTCTACAGCAGAGTCTCACAACTCAATCGCTGGTTGAAAACTGTTTTCTGCCCCTCCCAAAAGATAGAATTTGTAGATAATTGGCCCTCTTTCTGGGACTCGCCCACAAACAGGACCAAGCCTGACCTGCTGAGGAGTGACGGACTCCATCCTAGCTGGAGGGGTGCTCTCATCTTATCTGCCAACATAGACAGGGCTCTAACTCCTCTAGCTCCACAATGAAATAGGGTGCAGGCCAGGCAGCAGGCTATTAGCCAGCCTGCCAGCATAGTGGAGTCTGCCACTAGCATAGTTAGTGTAGTCAGCTTAGCTATCACCATTGAGACCGTGTCTGTGCCTCGACCTGGGTTGGGCAAAACTAAACATGGCGGTGTTCGCCTTAGCAATCTCACTAGGATAAAGACCACCTCCATTCCTGTCATTACTGAAAGAGATCATGATACCTCACATCTCAAAATAGGGCTACTTAATGTTAGATCCCTTACTTCAAAGGCAATTATAGTCAATGAACTAATCACTGATCATAATCTTGATGTGATTGGCCTGACTGAAACATGGCTTAAGCCTGATGAATTTACTGTGTTAAATGAGGCCTCACCTCCTGGCTACACTAGTGACCATATCCCCGTGCATCCCGCAAAGGCGGAGGTGTTGCTAACATTTACGATAGCAAATTTCAATTTACAAAAAGAAAATGACGTTTTCGTCTTTTGAGCTTCTAGTCATGAAATCTATGCAGCCTACTCAATCACTTTTTATAGCTACTGTTTACAGGCCTCCTGGGCCATATACAGCGTTTCTCACTGAGTTCCCTGAATTCCTATCAGACCTTGTAGTCATTGCAGATAATATTCTAATCTTTGGTGACTTTAATATTCACATGGAAAAGTCCACAGACCCACTCCAAAAGGCTTTTGGAGCCATCATCGACTCAGTGGGTTTTGTCCAACATGTCTCTGGACCCACTCACTCTCACAGTCATACGCTGGACCTAGTTTTGTCCCATGGAATAAATGTTGTGGATCTTAATGTTTTTCCTCATAATCCTGGACTATCAGACCACCATTTTATTACGTTTGCAATTGCAACAAATAATCTGCTCAGACCCCAACCAAGGAACATCAAAAGTCGTGCTATAAATTCACAGACAACACAAAGATTCCTTGATGCCCTTCCAGACTCCCTCTGCCTACCCAAGGACGCCAGAGGACAAAAATCCGTTAACCACCTAACTGAGGATCTCAATTTAACCTTGCGCAATACCCTAGATGCAGTTGCACCCCTAAAAACTAAAAAAATGTCTCATAAGAAACTAGCTCCATGGTACACAGAAAATACCCGAGCTCTGAAGCAAGCTTCCAGAAAATTGGAACGGAAATGGCGCCACACCAAACTGGAAGTCTTCCGACTAGCTTGGAAGGATGGTACCGTGCAGTACCGAAGAGCCCTTACTGCTGCTCGATCGTCCTATTTTTCTAACTTAATTGAGGAAAATAAGAACAATCCGAAATTCCTTTTTGATACTGTGGCAAAGCTAACTAAAAAGCAGCATTCCCCAAGAGAGGATGACTTGCACTTTAGCAGTGATAAATTCATGAACTTCTTTGAGGAAAAGATTATGATTATTAGAAAGCAAATTACGGACTCCTCTTTAAACCTGCGTATTCCTCCAAACCTCAGTTGTCCTGAGTCTGCACAACTCTGCCAGGACCTAGGATCAAGAGAGACGCTCAAGTGTTTTAGTACTATATCTCTTGACACAATGATGAAAATAATCATGGCCTCTAAACCTTCAAGCTGTATACTGGACCCTATTCCAACTAAACTACTGAAAGAGCTGCTTCCTGTGCTTGGCCCTCCTATGTTGAACATAATAAACGGCTCTCTATCCACTGGATGTGTACCAAACTCACTAAAAGTGGCAGTAATAAAGCCTCTCTTGAAAAAGCCAAACCTTGACCCAGAAAATATAAAAACTATCGGCCTATATCAAATCTTCCATTCCTCTCAAAGATTTTAGAGAAGGCTGTTGCGCAGCAACTCACTGCCTTCCTGAAGACAAACAATGTATACGAAATGCTTCAGTCTGGTTTTAGACCCCATCATAGCACTGAGACGGCACTTGTGAAGGTGGTAAATGACATTTTGATGGCATCGGACCGAGGCTCTGCATCTGTCCTCGTGCTCCTAGACCTTAGTGCTGCTTTTGATACCATCGATCACCACATTCTTTTGGAGAGATTGGAAACCCAAATTGGTCTACACGGACATGTTCTGGCCTGGTTTAGGTCTTATCTGTCGGAAAGATATCAGTTTGTCTCTGTGAATGGTTTGTCCTCTGACAAATCAACTGTACATTTCGGTGTTCCTCAAGGTTCTGTTTTAGGACCACTATTGTTTTCACTATATATTTTACCTCTTGGGGATGTTATTCAAAACATAATGTAAACTTTCACTGCTATGCGGATGACACACAGCTGTACATTTCAATGAAACACGGTGAAGCACCAAAATTGCCCTCGCTAGAAGCATGTGTTTCAGACATAAGGAAGTGGATGGCTGCAAACTTTCTACTATTAAACTCGGACAAAACAGAGATGCTTGTTCTAGGTCCCAAGAAACAAAGAGATCTTCTGTTGAATCTGACAATTAATCTTAATGGTTGTACAGTCGTCTCAAATAAAACTGTGAAGGACCTCGGCGTTACTCTGGACCCTGATCTCTCTTGAAGAACATATCAAGACCATTTCGAGGACAGCTTTTTTCCATCTACGTAACATTGCAAAAATCAGAAACTTTCTGTCCAAAAATGATGCAGAAAAATTAATCCATGCTTTTGTCACTTCTAGGTTAGACTACTGCAATGCTCTATTTTCCGGCTACCCGGATAAAGCACTAAATAAACTTCAGTTAGTGCTAAATACGGCTGCTAGAATCCTGACTAGAACCAAAAAATTTGATCATATTACTCCAGTGCTAGCCTCTCTACACTGGCTTCCTGTCAAAGCAAGGGCTGATTTCAAGGTTTTACTGCTAACCTACAAAGCATTACATGGGCTTGCTCCTACCTACCTCTCTGATTTGGTCCTGCCGTACATACCTATACGTACGCTACGGTCACAAGACGCAGGCCTCCTAATTGTCCCTAGAATTTCTAAGCAAACAGCTGGAGGCAGGGCTTTCTCCTATAGAGCTCCATTTTTATGGAACGGTCTGCCTACCCATGTCAGAGACGCAAACTCGGTCTCAACCTTTAAGTCTTTACTGAAGACTCATCTCTTCAGTGGGTCATATGATTGAGTGTAGTCTGGCCCAGGAGTGGGAAGGTGAACGGAAAGGCTCTGGAGCAACGAACCGCCCTTGCTGTCTCTGCCTGGCCGGTTCCCCTTTTCCACTGGGATTCTCTGCCTCTAACCCTGTTACGGGGCTGAGTCACTGGCTTGCTGGGGCTCTCTCGTGCCGTCCCTGGGGGTGCGTCACCTGGGTGGGTTGATTCACTGTTGTGGTCGGCCTGTCTGGGTTTCCCCCCTTTGGGTTGTACCGTGTCGGAGATCTTTGTGGGCTATACTCGGCCTTGTCTCAGGATGGTAAGTTGGTGGTTGTAGATTTCCCTCTAGTGGTGTGGGGGCTGTGCTTTGGCAAAGTGGGTGGGGTTATATCCTTCCTGTTTGGCCCTGTCCGGGGTGTCCTCGGATGGGGCCACAGTGTCTCCTGACCCCTCCTGTCTCAGCCTCCAGTATTTATGCTGCAGTAGTTTATGTGTCGGGGGCTAGGGTCAGTTTGTTTATCTGGAGTACTTCTCCTGTCCTATTCGGTGTCCTGTGTAAATCTAAGTGTGCGTTTTCTAATTCTCTCCTTCTCTCCTTCTTTCTCTCTCTCGGAGGACCTGAGCCCTAGAACCATGCCCCAGGACTACCTGACATGATGACTCCTTGCTGTCCCCAGTCCACCTGGCCATGCTGCTGCTCCAGTTTCAACTGGCCTGGGCCCTAGGACCATGTCCCAGGACTACCTGACATGAGGACTCCTTGCTGTCCCCAGTCCACCTGGCCATGCTCCTGCTCCAGTTTCAACTGTTCTGCCTTACTATTATTCAACCATGCTGGTCATTTATGAACATTTGAACATCTTGGCCACGTTCTGTTATAATCTCCACCCGGCACAGCCAGAAGAGGACTGGCCACCCCACATATGCTCTCTCTAATTCTCTTTTCTTTCTCTCTCTCGGAGGACCTGAGCCCTAGGACCGTGCCCCAGGACTACCTGACATGATGGCTCCTTGCTGTCCCCAGTCCACCTGACTGTGCTGCTGCTCCAGTTTCAACTGTTCTGCCTTATTATTATTTGACCATGCTGGTCATTTATGAACATTTGAACATCTTGGTCATTTTCTGTTATAATCTCTACCCGGCACAGCCAGAAGAGGACTGGCCACCCCACATAGCCCGGTTCCTCTCTAGGTTTCTTCCTAGGTTTTGGCCTTTCTAGGGAGTTTTTCCTAGCCACCGTGCTTTTACACCTGCATTGTTTGCTGTTTGGGGTTTTAGGCTGGGTTTCTGTACAGCACTTTGAGATATCAGCTGATGTACGAAGGGCTATATAAATAAATTTGATTTGATTTGATTTGATTTGAATAGGGTTCCATAGGGCTCTGGTCTAAAGTAGTGCACTATATAGGGAATATGGTTCCATAGGTCTCTGGTCTAAAGTAGTGCACTATATAGGGAATAGGGTTCCATAGGGCTCTAATCTAAAGTAGTGCACTATATAGGGAATAGGGTTCCATAGGTCTCTGGTCTAAAGTAGTGCACTATATAGGGAATAGGGTTCCATAGGTCTCTGGTCTAAAGTAGTGCACTATATAGGGAATAGGGTTCCATAGGGCTCTAATCTAAAGTAGTGCACTATATAGGGAATAGGGTTCCATAGGGCTCTAATCTAAAGTAGTGCACTATATAGGGAATAGGGTTCCATAGGGCTCTAATCTAAAGTAGTGCACTATATAGGGAATAGGGTTCCATAGGTCTCTGGTCTAAAGTAGTGCACTATATAGGGAATAGGGTTCCATAGGTCTCTGGTCTAAAGTAGTGCACTATATAGGGAATAGGGTTCCATAGGTCTCTGGTCTAAAGTAGTGCACTATATAGGGAATAGGGTTCCATAGGTCTCTGGTCTAAAGTAGTGCACTATATAGGAATAGGGTTCCATAGGTCTCTGGTCTAAAGTAGTGCACTATATAGGAATAGGGTTCCATAGGTCTCTGGTCTAAAGTAGTGCACTATATAGGAATAGGTTCCATAGGTCTCTGGTCTAAAGTAGTGCACTATATAGGGAATAGGGTTCCATAGGTCTCTGGTCTAAAGTAGTGCACTATATAGGGAATAGGGTTCCATAGGGCTCTGGTCTAAAGTAGTGCACTATATAGGGAATATGGTTCCATAGGTCTCTGGTCTAAAGTAGTGCACTATATAGGGAATAGGGTTCCATAGGTCTCTGGTCTAAAGTAGTGCACTATATAGGGAATAGGGTTCCATAGGGCTCTGGTCTAAAGTAGTGCACTATATAGGGAATATGGTTCCATAGGTCTCTGGTCTAAAGTAGTGCACTATATAGGGAATAGGGTTCCATAGGGCTCTGGTCTAAAGTAGTGCACTATATAGGGAATAGGGTTCCATAGGGCTCTGGTCTAAAGTAGTGCACTATATAGGGAATATGGTTCCATAGGTCTCTGGTCTAAAGTAGTGCACTATATAGGGAATAGGGTTCCAAAGGGCTCTGGTCTAAAGTAGTGCACTATATAGGGAATAGGGTTCCATAGGGCTCTGGTCTAAAGTTGTGCACTATATAGGGAATAGGGTGCCAATTGGGACATTCGATGTGTGCAGTGCCTACCTTGCGGGGTTGAAAGTCGTACTTCACACAGTGTTGGAAGCCTTTCCCCTTGGACTTCAGGGATGTGACGATCAGACAGTTACCCACAAAGTGAGCTGAGTAGCCAATACCTTTACTGGTTCGAAAACTAGAGGAGGGAGGGGGAGGGAGGGGAGGGGAGAGGAGGAGGGAGAGGAGGGAGGGGAGGGGAGGAGGAGGGAGGGGAGGGAGAGAGGAGAGGAGAGGAGAGGAGGGAGGGAGGGGAGGAGGGGAGAGAGGAGGGAGGGGAGGGAGGGAGGGAGAGGAAAGGAAAGGAGAGGAGGGAGGGAGGAGAGAGGAGAGGAGAGGAGAGGAGAGGAGAGGGAGGGAGGGAGGGAGGGAGGGAGGAGGGAGGGAGGGGAGGGGG
>NC_060174.1:110525871-110536048 GCF_021184085.1 Oncorhynchus gorbuscha | reverse complement strand
ACTTTATCATGGGATTAGAATACCCATCTCCCTGAACTTTATCATGGGATTACTACCCATCTCCCTGAACTTTATCATGGGATTACTACCCATCTCCCTGAACTTTATCATGGGATTACTACCCATCTCCCTGAACTTTATCATGGGATTACTACCCATCTCCCTGCACTTTATCATGGGATTAGAACCCATCTCCAGAAACTTTATCATGGGATTAGTACCCATCTCCAGAAACTTTATCATGGGAATAGAACCCATCTCCCTGCACTTTATCATGGGAATAGAACCCATCTCCCTGAACTTTATCATGGGATTACCTACCCATCTCCCTGAACTTTATCATGGGATTACTACCCATCTCCCTGAAATTTATCATGGGATTAGAACCCATCTCCCTGAACTTTATCATGGGATTACTACCCATCTCCCTGCACTTTATCATGGGATTAGAACCCATCTCCCTGCACTTTATCATGGGATTAGAACCCATCTCCCTGCACTTTATCATGGGATTAGTACCCATCTCCAGAAACTTTATCATGGGAATAGAACCCATCTCCCTGCACTTTATCATGGGAATAGAACCCATCTCCCTGTATGGGATTACTACCCATCTCCCTGCACTTTATCATGGGAATAGAACCCATCTCCCTGCACTTTATCATGGGAATAGAACCCATCTCCCTGTATGGGATTACTACCCATCTCCCTGAACTTTATCATGGGGTTAGAACCCATCTCCCTGAACTTTATCATGGGATTAGAACCCATCTCCCTGTATGGGATTACTACCCATCTCCCTGAACTTTATTATGGGATTAGAACCATCTCCCTGAACTTTATAATGGGATTACTACCCATCTCCCTGTATGGGACTCTTGATCATGGGATTAGAACCCATCTCTGAACTTTATCATGGGATTACTACCCATCTCCCTGAAATTTATCATGGGATTAGAACCCATCTCCCTGAACTTTATCATGGGATTACCTACCCATCTCCCTGAAATTTATGGGATTACTACCCATCTCCTGAACTTTATCATGGGATTATTATCTCCTGTATGGGATTGGCCATCTTGAATTCATGGGATTATTACTCTCTGCACTTTATAATGGGATTACTACCCATCACCCTGAACTTTATCATGGATTAGAACCCATCTCCAGAAACTTTATCATGGGATTACTACCCATCTCCCCTGAACTTTATCATGGGTTCTAATCCCATCTCTATCATGGGATTACTACCCATCTCCCTGCACTTTATCATGGGGTTAGAACCCATCTCCCTGAACTTATCATGGGATTAGAAACTCCCATCTCCCTGTATGGGATTACTACCCATATCCCTGAACTTTATCATGGGATTAGAACCCATCTCCTGTACCCTTATCATGGGATTAGAACCCATCTCCCCTGTATGGGATTACTACCCATCTCCCTGAATTTTATCATGGGATTACTACCCATCTCCCTGCACTTTATAGTGGGATTACTACCCATCTCCCTGAACTTTATCATGGGATTAGAACCCATCTCCAGAAACTTTATCATGGGATTAGAACCCATCTCCCTGAACTTTATCATGGGATTACTACCCATCTCCCTGAACTTTATCATGGGATTAGAACCCTGTATGGGATTACTACCCATCTCCCTGTCCATCTGAGGTGAAGGAAATCCCTCTTTTTAGTCCATTATTCTAACACCATGAAAACGTCCCCTTTATCAGGTAGTATTGGTTCTGTTTTCATGTCCAGACGCTTCTCTTGTTTTATCTCTACATTTATGATTATTCATCAACTCGCCACCTGCTTCCTGACTGCTAGCGTCATAGTTACAGCGGAATAATGGTCTGGGGCTGTTTTCCATGGTTCTGGTCCTTTGTGGTCTCGGGACTGTTTTCCCATGGTTCTGGTCCTTTAATGGTCTGGGGCTGTTTTCCATGGTTCTGGTCCTTTAGTTCCATTGAGGGGAAATGACATTCTAGATGATTCTGTTCTTACAAGTTTGTGGCAACAGTCTGGAGAAGGCCCATTCCTGTTTCAGCATGACAATGCCTCCCGTGCACAAAGCGAGGTCCATACAGAATTTTTTTTTAGTTGAGATCGGTGTGGACAGATTTGACTGGCCTGCAAAGAGAATTTGACTGACCTCAACCACATCGAACACCTTTGGGATGAATTTGAATGCCGACTGTGAGCCAGGCTAATCGCCAACATCAGTGCCGGACCTCTCCTAATGCTCTTGTGGCTGAATGGAAGAAAGTCCCCTGATGGGTCCCTACATCTAGTGGAACGCCTTCCCAGAAAAGTGGAGGCTGTTATAACAGCAATGTTCCTACATCTAATAGAAAGCCTTCCCAGAAGAGTGGAGGCTGTTATAGCAGCAATGTTCCAGCATCTAGTAGAAAGCCTTCCCAGAAGAGTGGAGGCTGTTATAGCAGCAATGTTCCTACATCTAGTGGAAAGCCTTCCCAGAAGAGTTGAGGCTGTTATAGCAGCAATGTTCCAACATCTAGTAGAAAGCCTTCCCAGAAGAGTGGAGGCTGTTATAGCAGCAATGTTCCTACATCTAGTAGAAAGCCCTTCCCAGAAGAGTGGAGGCTGTTATAGCAGCAATGTTTCAACATCTAGTAGAAAGCCTTCCCAGAAGAGTGGAGGCTGTTGTAGCAGAAAAGAGGGGACCAACTCCATGATTTTGGAATGAGATGTTCGACGAGTAGGTGTCCACATAGTTATGGTCATGTAGTGTATTTCCCTCAGATTAAAAATACCCACAAAGAATTAGAAAACAAATCCAGTCAATAAAACATTGATAAACTCCCATAACTGTTATGTGAAATACCACAGTGCAACATCACAGCAGCAAGATGTGTGACCCCATGACAAAAGGTTAGCCAGTGAGGAACACAAACAACATCACAGTGTAGGGGGGGGGCAGGTAGTCTAGTGGTTAGAGTGTAGGGGGGCAGGTAGTCTAGTGGTTAGAGTAGGGGGGGAATCAGGTAGCCTAGTGGTTTAGAGTGTAGGGGGCAGGTAGCCTAGTGGTTAGAGTGGGGGAATCAGGTAGCCTAGTGGTTAGAGTGTAGAGGGGGGGCAGGTAGTCTAGTGGTTGGGGGTGGCAGCAGGTAGCCTAGTGGTTAGAGTGTAGGGGGCAGGTAGCCTGGTGGTTAGAGTGTAGGGGGGCAGGTAGTCTGGTGGTTGGGAGTGTGCAGGTAGCCTAGTGGTTAGGTGTAGGTCTAGTGGTTAGAGTGGGCAGGTAGTCTAGTGGTTAGAGTGGGGGGGAATCAGGTAGCTAGTGGGGAGTGTGGGGGGCAGGTAGCCTGGTGGTTGGGAAGTGGGGGGGAATCAGGTAGCCTAGTGGTTAGAGTGTAGAGGGCAGGTAGTCTAGTGGTTAGAGTGTAGGGGGCAGGTAGTCTAGTGGTTAGAGTGGGGGGAGCTAGTGGTTAGAGTGTAGAGGGGGGCAGGTAGTCTAGTGGTTAGAGTGTAGGGGGGCAGGTAGTCTAGTGGTTAGAGTGGGGGGGGGGGAATCAGGTAGCCTAGTGGTTGGGAGTGTAGAGTCAGGTAGCCTAGTGGTTGGGGAGTGTAGAGGGAGGGCAGGTAGTCTAGTGGTTAGAGTGTAGGGGGAAGGCAAGGGTAGTCTAGTGGTTAGAGTGTAGAGGGGGAGGCAGGTAGCCTAGTGGTTAGAGTGTAGGGGGGGGGCAGGTAGTCTAGTGGGTTAGAGTGTAGGGGAGGCAGGTAGCCTAGTGGTTAGAGTGTAGGGGGGCAGGTAGTCTAGTGGTTCGAGTAGGTAGTCTAGTGGTTCGAGTGTAGGGGGCAGGTAGTCTAGTGGTTAGTGTGGGAGGGAGCAGGTAGTCTAGTGGTTCGAGTGTAGGGGGGCAGGTAGCCTAGTGGTTAGAGTGTAGAGGAGGCATGTAGTCTAGTGGTTAGTGTAGGAGAGGCGGCAGGTAGTCTAGTGGTTAGAGTGTAGAGGGGGCAGGTAGTCTAGTGGTTAGAGTGTATGGGGGCAGGTAGTCTAGTGGTTTGAGTGGTGGGGGGAATCAGGTAGTCTAGTGGTTAGAGTGTAGGGGGGGCAGGTAGTCTAGTGGTTAGAGTGTAGGGACAGGTAGTCTAGTGGTTACAGGGGGCAGGTAGCCTAGTGGTTAGAGTGTTGGGGGGCAGGTAGCCTAGTGGTTAGAGTGTAGAGGAGGCATGTAGTCTAGTGGTTAGAGTGTAGGGGGGGCAGGTAGTCTAGTGGTTCGAGTGTAGGGGGGCAGGTAGTCTAGTGGTTCGAGTGTGGGGGCAGGTAGCCTAGTGGTTAGAGTGTAGAGGAGGCATGTAGTCTAGTGGTTAGTGTAGGGCGGCAGGTAGTCTAGTGGTTAGAGTGTAGGGGGGGGGGCAGGTAGTCTAGTGGTTAGAGTGTATAGGGGCAGGTAGTCTGGTGGTTTGAGTGGTGAGGGGGAATCAGGTAGTCTAGTGGTTAGAGTGTAGGGGGGGCGCAGGTAGTCTAGTGGTTAGAGTGTAGAGGCGACAGGTAGTCTAGTGGTTAGAGTGTTGGGGGGCAGGTAGCCTAGTGGTTAGAGTGTAGTCTAGTGGGCAGGTAGTCTAGTGGTTAGAGTGTGTAGGGGGGGCAGGTAGTCTAGTGGTTAGAGTGTAGGGGGCAGGTAGTCTAGTGGTTAGAGTGTAGGGGGCAGGTAGCCTAGTGGTTAGAGTGTAGAGGGGCAGGTAGTCTAGTGGTTAGAGTGTATGGGGGAATCAGGTAGTCTAGTGGTTAGAGTGTGGGGGCAGGTAGCCTAGTGGTTAGAGTGTATAGGGGGCAGGTAGTCTAGTGGTTAGAGTGTAGGGAGCAGGTAGTCTAGTGGTTAGAGTGTGGGGGATCAGGTAGTCTAGTGGTTAGAGTGTGGGCGGCAGGTAGTCTAGTGGTTAGAGTGTAGGGGCAGGTAGTCTAGTGGTTAGAGTGTAGGGGGGCAGGTAGCCTAGTGGTTAGAGTGTAGGGGGGCAGGTAGTCTAGTGGTTAGAGTGGGCGGCAGGTAGTCTAGTGGTTAGAGTGTAGGGGCAGGTAGTCTAGTGGTTAGAGTGTAGGGGGCAGGTAGCCTAGTGGTTAGAGTGTAGGGGGGCAGGTAGTCTAGTGGTTAGAGTGTAGGGGCAGGTAGTCTAGTGGTTAGAGTGTAGGGATCAGGTAGTCTAGTGGTTAGAGTGTAGAGGCGGCAGGTAGCCTAGTCTGGTTGGTGTAGAGGCGGCAGGTAGCCTAGTGGTTAGAGTGTAGAGGCGGCAGGTAGCCTAGTGGTTAGAGTGGCGGCAGGTAGCCTAGTGGTTAGAATGTAGAGGCGGCAGGTAGCCTAGTGGTTAGGATGTAGAGGCGGCAGGTAGCCTAGTGGTTAGAGTGTAGGGGGCAGGTAGCCTAGTGGTTAGGTAGCCTAGTGGTTAGGGGGGGCAGGTAGCCTAGTGGTTAGAGTGTAGGGGGCAGGTGGCCTGGTGGTTAGAGCGTAGAGGGGCAGGTAGTCTAGTGGTTAGAGCGTGGGGGCAGTGCCTAGTGGTTAGAGCGGGGGGCAGGTAGTCTAGTGGTTAGAGTGTAGAGGGGCAGGTAGCCTAGTGGTTAGGTGTAGGCGGCAGGTAGCCTGTGGTTAGAGTGTAGAGGGACGGTAGCCTAGTGGTTAGAGTGTAGCCTAGTGGTTAGAGTGTAGAGGCGGCAGGTAGCCTAGTGGTTAGAGTGTAGAGCGGCAGGTAGCCTAGTGGTTAGAGTGTAGAGGCGGCAGGTAGCCTAGTGGTTAGAGTGTGGGGGCAGAGTGTGGTTAGGGTAGAGGCGGCAGGTAGCCTAGTGGTTGAGTGTAGAGGGCAGGTAGCCTAGTGGTTAGAGTGTAGAGCGGCAGGTAGCCTAGTGGTTAGAGTGTAGAGGGCAGGTAGCCTAGTGGTTAGAAGTGTAGGCGGCAGGTAGCCTAGTGGTTAGAGTGTAGAGGGGCAGGTAGCCTAGTGGTTAGAGTGTAGAGGCGGCAGGTAGCATAGTGGTTAGAGTGTAGAGCAGGTAGCCTAGTGGTTAGAGTGTAGGCGGCAGGTAGCCTAGTGGTTAGAGTGTGGCAGGTAGCCTAGTGGTTAGAGTGTAGAGGGGCAGGTAGCCTAGTGGTTAGAGTGTAGGGAGGGCAGGTAGCCTAGTGGTTGGAGTGTAGGGGGACAGGTAGCCTAGTGGTTAGAGTGTAGGGGGGCAGGTAGCCTAGTGGTTAGAGTGTAGGGCGGCAGGTAGCCTAGTGGTTAGAGTGTAGGGGGCAGGTAGCCTAGTGGTTAGAGTGTAGGGGGCAGGTAGCCTAGTGGTTAGGCGGCAGGTAGCTAGAGAGTGTAGAGGGCAGGTAGCCTAGTGGTTAGAGTGTAGAGGCGGCAGGTAGCCTGGTGGTTAGAGTGTGAGGGGCAGGTAGCCTAGTGGTTAGAGTGTGGGGTAGCCTAGTGGTTAGAGTGTAGGGGCAGGTAGCCTAGTGGTTAGAAGTGTAGGGGGGGCAGGTAGCCTAGTGGTTAGAGTGTAGAGGGGCAGGTAGCCTAGTGGTTAGAGTGTGGGGGCAGGTAGCCTAGTGGTTAGAGTGTAGGGGGCAGGTAGCCTAGTGGTTAGAGTGTAGAGGGGCAGCCTGTGGTTAGAGTGTAGGGGCGGTAGCCTAGTGGTTAGAGTGTAGAGGGCAGGTAGCCTAGTGGTAGAGTGTAGGGGCAGGTAGCCTAGTGGTTAGAGTGTAGAGGGCAGGTAGTGGTTGGGAGAGGGGGGCAGGTAGCCTAGTGGTTAGAGTGTGAGGGGCAGGTAGCCTAGTGGTTAGAGTGTAAGGGGCAGGTAGCCTAGTGGTTAGAGTGTAGAGGGGCAGGTAGCCTAGTGGTTAGAGTGTAGAGGGCAGGTAGCCTAGTGGTTAGAGTGTAGAGGGGCAGGTAGCCTAGTGGTTAGAGTGTAGAGGGGCAGGTAGCCTAGTGGTTAGAGTGTAGAGGGCAGGTAGCCTAGTGGTTAGAGTGTGGGGGGCAGGTGGCCTAGTGGTTAGAGTGTAGAGGGGCAGGTAGCCTAGTGGTTAGAGTGTAGGGGCGGCAGGTAGCCTAGTGGTTAGAGTGTAGAGGGGCAGGTAGCCTAGTGGTTAGAGTGTAGAGGCGGCAGGTAGCCTGGTGGTTAGAGTGTAGAGGGCAGGTAGCCTAGTGGTTAGAGTGTGAGGGGGCAGGTAGCCTAGTGGTTAGAGTGTAGAGGGCAGGTAGCCTAGTGGTTAGAGTGTAGGGGGGGCGGGTAGCCTAGTGGTTAGAGTGTAGGGGGCAGGTAGCCTAGTGGTTAGAGTGTAGGGGGCAGGTAGCCTAGTGGTTAGAGTGTAGGGGGCAGGTAGCCTAGTGGTTAGAGTGTAGGGGGCAGGTAGCCTAGTGGTTAGAGTGTAGAGGGGCAGGTAGCCTAGTGGTTAGAGTGTAGGGGCAGGTAGCCTAGTGGTTAGAGTGTGGGGGCAGGTAGCCTAGTGGTTAGAGTGTAGGAGGCAGGTAGCCTAGTGGTTAGAGTGTAGGGGGCGGGTAGCCTGGTGGTTGGAGTGTAGGGGGCAGGTAGCCTGAGTGGTTAGAGTGTAGAGGGGGCAGGTAGCCTAGTGGTTAGAGTGTAGGGGGGCAGGTAGCTAATTGGTTGCAGAGTGTAGGGGGCAGGTAGCCTAGTGGTTAGTAGGGGGGGGGCAGGTAGCCTAGTGGTTAGAGTGTAGGGGGCAGGTAGCCTAGTGGTTAGAGTGTAGGGGGCAGGTAGCCTAGTGGTTAGAGTGTAGGGGCAGGTAGCCTAGTGGTTAGAGTGTAGGGGGGCAGGTAGCCTAGTGGTTAGAGTGTAGAAGGGGCAGGTAGCCTAGTGGTTAGAGTGTCAGGGGGCTGCAGGCAGCCTAGTGGTTAGAGTGTGAAGTGCAGGCCTAGTGGTTAGAGTGTAGGGGCAGGTAGCCCAGTGGTTAGAGTGCAGAGGCGGCAGGCAGTCCAGTGGTTAGAGTCTCAGAGGCGGCAAGGTAGTCTAGTGGTTAGAGTGTAGAGGCCAGGTAGTGTGTGTGTGTGTGTGTACATGTGTGTGTGTGTGTGTGTGTGTGTGTGTGTGTGTGTGTGTGTGTGTGTGTGTGTGTGTGTGTGTGTGTGTATATGTGTGTGTGTGTGTGTGTGTGTGTGTGTGATGTGTGTGTGTGTGTGTGTGTGTGTGTGTGTGTGTGTGTGTGTGTGTGTGTGTGTGTGTGTGTGTGTTCTTACCGACACAGCGGTTCGACATCAGGTCTCTGTCCAAGAAGTCCCTCCTTACTGACGAGATATCTATAGGAAACTGGGAGTCTGAGAGAGAGAGAGGAGGAGAGAGAGACAGATAGAGGGAGAAGGGGAGAGAGAGAGAGAGAAGAGGGAGATATAAGGGGAGAGGGAGAGATAAGGGAGAGGGAGAGATAAGGGGAGAGATAAGGGGAGAGAGAGAGAGGGAGAGTAAGGGAGAGATACAGGGGAGAGAGAGAGAGAGATACAGGGGAGAGAGAGAGATACTAGGGAGAGAGAGATACGGGAGGCATTGCATTTGCATGCATTTGCTCGCGGTTCTGCGTCACCACACCCTATTGGCCACCACGGGCAGACAAGATAACAGCTTTCTATCCCGTACAGTGGGCTGCTGTGTGTGTGCATACCTTGTAGAACTGGGCGTACTGTGGGAACCCTGCAGCCCTTAGCCAATCACAAGCCTCCTTGGCCTCGATCTCTGGAAGAGAGAGAGAGAGAGAGAGAGAGAGAGAGAGGGGCACGAGGAATACAGAGTAAAGCAGCTTTGTAAGCTGTTTTTGCTTCTGCCACACTCCTTGGAGAGAGAGAGAGAGAGAGAGAGAGAGAGAGAGAGAGAGAGAGAGAGAGAGAGAGAGATAGAGATAGACATGAGATAGTACATATGATAGATAGAGTATGATATGATAGAGATAGATATGACATAGAGAGATATATATATAGTGAGATACACAGAGAGCGACAGACAGAGAGATAGATATATACATATAGATAGACATAGAGAGAGAGAGAGAGAGAGAGAGAGACTAGGTATCTCCCTCTCCCTTATAGTCTGTTCCCCAGGCCGACTGACTAGGTATCTCCCTTATAGTCTGTTCCCCAGGCCGACTGACTAGGTATCTCCCTTATAGTCTGTTCCCCAGGCCGACTGACTAGGTATCTCCCTTATAGTCTGTTCCCCAGGCCGACTGACTAGGTGTCCCCCTTATAGTCTGTTCCCCAGGCCGACTGACTAGGTATCCCCCTTATAGTCTGTTCCCCAGGCCGACTGACTAGGTATCCCCTTTATAGTCTGTTCCCCAGGCCGACTGACTAGGTATCCCCCTTATAGTCTGTTCCCAGGCCGACTGACTAGGTATCCCCCTCCCTATAGTCTGTTCCCCAGGCCGACTGACTAGGTATCCCCTCTCCCTTATAGTCTGTTCCCAGGCCGACTGACTAGGTATCCCCTCTCCCTTATAGTCTGTTCCCCAGGCCGACTGACTAGGTATCTCCCTTATAGTCTGTTCCCCAGGCCGACTGACTAGGTATCCCCTCTCCCTTATAGTCTGTTCCCCAGGCCGACTGACTTGGTATCGCCCCTTATAGTCTGTTCCCCAGGCCGACTGACTAGGTATCTCCCTCTCCCTTATAGTCTGTTCCCCAGGCTGACTGACTAGGTATCTCCCTTATAGTCTGTTCCCCAGGCCGACTGGACTAGGTATCCCCCTTATAGTCAGTGACAGTGTAGGGTTAGCTGTAGAGCCTCAGTGACAGTGTAGGGTTAGCTGTAGAGCTCTAGTAACAGTGTAGGGTTAGCTGTAGGGTTAGCTGCAGAGCTCTAGTGACAGTGTAGGGTTAGCTGTAGAGCCTAGGACAGTGTAGGGTTAGCTGTAGAGCCTCTAGTGACAGTGTAGGGTTAGCTGTAGAGCTCTAGTAACAGTGTAGTGTTAGCTGTAGAGCTCTAGTAACAGTGTAGGGTTGGGGCTGTAGGAGCCCCAGTGACAGTGTAGGGCCAGCCTGTAGAGCCCCAGTGACAGTGTAGGGTTAGGTGTAGGGTTAGCTGTAGAGAGCCTCTAGCGACAGTGTAGGGGCTTAGCTGCAGAGCCCTAGTGACAGTGTAGGCTTAGCTGTAGAGCTCTAGTGACAGTGTAGGGTTTAGCTGTAGGGTTGGGCTGCAGAGCCCCAGTGACAGCATAGGGTTAGCTGCAGAGCCCTAGTGA